>NW_003314273.1:2451804-2560018 GCF_000143415.4 Selaginella moellendorffii
AATCCGGACCACTCGCTCTTGTATATAAGCTAGGGTTTTTGGGCTAATTGATATGCACATTTATGTATTCCCTTTCCATATTCCAAGCACTCACAACTTGTAATATATATAAAAACTAATACTCCAAAAAACTGAAAAATAAATTTAAATATAGATAATCACAATGAATAAATATTGATCTTTTATTTGTAAGAACCACTATATATATTACTATTAACTAAAGTACTTCACAACAAAATAAACAAGATAAATATTATAAATTTAAGAAAAAACTTTAAAGATAAAAAGTTTTACATTTATAAAACAAATTAATTATAAATTTATAATATATTTTTTATTTTGTTTTATTTTATTTTAAAATAAATTAAAAATATCTATTAAACTATTTTTTTATTATATATTAGCATAAGGAAAACAACTTTACATAATAAGTCATTTATATTTCATCTATCTTATAAATTTCTTGATGAAGTATTTTAAGCTGAAGATAAATATTTTTATAATTATTATATTTTTATTATTTTTTAGTTGTAATTCTATTGAAATTTTTATTATTAATAGAATAGGCTACTCAATTTATCCATCTTGTGCATCAAAAGATGATAATATAAACCCAGGTAATTTAAATGATAGACAAAGATTTTCATTCAAGTTTGCAACAAGATGGATTGGTCGAACTCAATTTTGGTGTGATTTTAAAATTAATAATGGACCTTATAAAGAAAATTTAAGAAGTTTCTCTGTTTATGTTCAAAATAGTAATAGTGAATATGAAGAATCTGAATATATAGAGTATTATATATTTGGATATGGAATTTTTGAAACTCATAAACATTATGGAAGAGAATGGTCTATACCTAAGAAGAGATTTAATTTAGAATTTTCATAATTTATTTATTTCTATATACTATTTCACTAGTTTAGATGTGTTAAATTTTCTAATTTATTCTATTTTATATTTCTATTTTAGTAAATAGAAAATCTTAGTAAAAATATTGTTAACCAGTTCTGTATTATTATAGAGTTTATTAAATAATTTATCATATTTAAAAATTGGTATACAAATCTTGTCTTATAATCTCAATATCCTGATTTATGATTGAGTTTACATACACCTCTAGCACTTTGAGATATTATTGACAATGAACTAGACATGGCTACATATCTACTCATAAACCTCTCATTTTTGAGGCTGGCTAATCACACTGAGCAAAAAGATTAGCGTCCAAATAAGCATGAACTAGATATCTACTCATGCTCTAATTGACAACCTCTCATTTCATAATGTTTATATGGATGGTGCTAACATACTAAGGTTCAGAGCATAATGAGCACACGAAAGCAAAAGGATTAGTGAGGCCGTCCAATGTTCTATTATCAAGCAATTGTAAAAAAAATTGTAATCTTACATTCACAAGAATTTATAGTGGTTTTGAAAGTACCTACAAACTTAATCCAGTGTATCTTACAATAACTTACTTAAATGTTGTTTAGGATGTTCTTGGATGAAGTCAGACGCGAAAATGACGCAATAAATCGGCTCTAAAACAAAACAAACGAGAAAGACAAAGTGAAGCTCTGCAGCATATCAAAAGTGTCGGAAGTTACCATTTGAAACAAGACCATGGTCCACCAGCAGCTGCTTAGGCCGAAGCCAAGCTTGTGAAATACCTGTTCATGCAAATGTGTATGATTCTTAAACCAGGTGATGTTTGCTTTCTTACCAGCATAAGTACAGTTCCACACACAAAAGCAAATGCCATGTTAAGCCCCAGAAAATTCAAATCCCCGCTAGCCTGTGAATGCCAACGTTATTTAAACCCGATAGTTATCTCAGTACATGCAAATTATACCAGAAGCGTCCCTTCGAGAGCGAGGGCTGGCGGAGTCAGCGCTATGCTGAAAAAGAACGGTGTGACGACGGTGTGCATCTGCGGCGCAGCAGAGTATCATATCAGTTCCATAGCATGATAATCATCGCCCACCTTTTCTATGATTGCGGAATCATTTGTAAAGAGCTGCGGAAGGAAGACTGGAATCGAAATGCCTACAACCGCTGAAGCTACTCCTAGAACCACGCCGCTGACGAGGAGCTTTTGTAGCAGCCTTCGTGCCTGCAAAGGATGGAGGAAAAGTTACGTCAAGAACACAAACGAGATGCATGAGACTTGCCTGTTTCTGTTGGCCACCACAAAGCAGTCCGGGCATGAAAGACTGTGCAGTCTGAGCCAGGGGTTCTCCCCAGACCGAAAACAATGAAAATACCCCAACCATAACCTGTCAGACATCTAAGTCAAGCGAAAATGAGTAACCAGGAAAAAGATGTTGTGATCGACCTGATGAGCAGCTAGAGTCACCGCGCCTAGTGAAGTTGCAAAAAATGTGATACTTGTGTAAAAAGCCACCTACAGGATATAATGTTAATGCTTTGGAGCTCACTGTGTCACATTTACCTTGGACAACATCGTCAAAAGGACCGGACCCGTTATTTTGATCATTTGAGCGAGGTCTTCCATGCGAGGGACTTTGATCGCCAGGGGATCATAGCCCTTGTCTTTCAGTGACTTTAGCGTCAGGAACCCTCCAACATACTGCAAGCACAAAGTATCAGAACAAGCTTTCAAAGTATATCATCAAGTGCTAGATAAGTTTGCGAACCTGCGCTAGCATTGTCGCCCAGGCCGCACCAGCAATACCGTATCCAAGAAATGTGCACAGCAGGACGTCTCCTACAGCGTTGATGAGGCTTACGACTGCTAGCACTTTGAGAGGGCTTACCGAGTCCTGCATCCCCAAGCTAAGGAAAAGAAGAAGAAGAAGAACCTTAAAACGTTTGCATGGCTGATAAGAATGATCAAGAGTGTACATACCTTGCACCTTGCCCAACCATCGTAACCAGCACTGCCGGCCAAGCGAAAGCTCTAATCTGAAACATTGCTCAAGCCATAATTTCAGAACATAAACCTTTTGCGGATCTTACATCAACGTAGCACGCGGCCGCAGGAATAACCGCAGTGTTTCCCCCAACAAACGCTGCAAGAACACCGATTTTGCTATCGTCTTAAGAACACCTCGAGAGACGTACCATGAAGCATCGTTCTGGACGAAAGCTTGATCACAGTGAACATCACCACGCCACAGGAAACCGCAACGAACAGAAACCTCGCTAGATGGTTTGCTGCCTCCGTTTCGTCCTGGGATGGCGAATTCACGCCGAAGATAATGCTCATCAAGGAACACTTCCGTGAATACCTTTTTCGCAAGCGATATTGCCACAAGATTTGAGATGGCAACTGACAAGAACAGGAAACAATAGCCCAGCCCATCACAAACCACCGTTCCAGGTCCTGGAAAACGAGAGACCATATATGAAACAAGTATATGGTTTGAACTTTACGTACCAAGAGCGGCCAGTTCTATGGAACTCGTGATGCCGACCACGCTCGTATCTATCAGACTCATAATCGGACCAGATAGCCATATCCCCAGAGCTGGACCTGCAAATGCGAAGATCTGGCGCATTTCCTCGACCAGATTCGTGCTATCATCGTCTTGAAGGAAAGCCGGTGCTTCAGGTGCGTTGTCTTCGAGAATAGTAGCAGTGCTCGCAACCTTGAGCAGTCCTTCTGTTGCTTCGATGGCGTTGTCTCCAGAAACGTAATACTTGACAGGATCATTGCTCGCCGGAGGCAAATCCCTCTCTGCTAAATCCCTCTCTTGGAATTCGGCAGTGGTGGCATTCTCCGGCTCGAGACAGCGCCACCGCTGCTTACCTCTCACTCTGAGCAGAGCAATGCGATTGAGGCCACAACGCCGCGATCGCCCAGCTGCAAATCTGTGCAAATGGGATGCGAATTCCGCCCTAGCGGTCCAGAGACGCAATGGGGCACACTCCATAGCTATCGAATGGCTCTAGCGATAGAACAAAGAAAAAAAATCACTGAAAAGCTGTGATCCGAGCTGAGATTCACTGAAACCACTGTGAGCGCTCTTTACCCTCGTCCAAGCTGACAAGGAATTGCCACTCGATCAGACAAATGTGTGAAAGACGTACCGCCATTGAAACTCAATCCCGGATAAGGCACGTGTACAAATACGTGGCATGCGTATCTATACACACACACAAAGTGTAAGTTGGTTAGAAAAAACAAGGAGAGACTCGTTTCTCTTGAGCTTTCTATTGAGAAATTCTTTTACAGGGCGAGAGTCGCGCTCTTGGGACAAGAATTCTATCATCACCGTGTATCACATGCAAATAAATATGCAAGAAAAAACACAGAAACATCGATATGACAGACGAGCAAAACAATGCATTGAGTATAGTTGTTCAGCGACACAATCTCAGAATCATCAACATGGAAAATCCTGTAACCATCTGCAAGAAAACTTATTTTTCTCTGAGATCTCGATTGGTTGCTAGAGAGTAGACAAGAAGCGCGCACGTTGAGAAGCGACTTTTCCTATGTGGAGGTGGACGACGTCTATCCCCGAGTCAGAACCGGGGGTCTTCGTAACAAAATCTTTCACGGTTTAAAGAGTTGAAAGCAAAAATCGAAGAGCATGAGATAGTACCTCTTGATTCGGAAGCTTTTGTCGAACTTCGCGAGGTGATGATGATGTGCCCGAAGCTGATGAACCTGGACCCGAACAGCAGCCAAGTCACTCACGGTCTTCATCGAGTCGCGCAAGTTGATCTGCGCTGACGATGGAAAAGATACATAATTGGATCGGAAGTATAGCCTCAAGGCCATAAGCGAGAAGCAACGGTGTAAAGCCAGTAGGTAGTTTCTCAGTCGTCAAGAAAGTCGGCCATGCGCGCGGATTATCCTGAACTAGCTTCTAAAATCGACTTAAGAGATTTGCTAGGAACCTCCGTTTGCCTTGAGGCCAATATGCACTCGATTTGAAGTGTGATATCCCCAGCTTTGTAGTCAGATCCGCTACAACTGCTCCCAAGAAATGGGATCCTCGATCCGAAAGATGGAACACCAAAACGACAACAAATGTTATTGTAAAGAAAATTTACCTTGGTTTGCTGGTCGGCACAAGATCTAGCCTCCGCCCATTTTGTGATGCTATCAGTCACCCCAATAATATAAGCATGACGATTAAAAGCCGCCCCGAATAGCCCAAACTCCAGCGCGTAAAGGGATCCTCCGGCTCAATATGGTGCAGAGGAAGCTTATCTAAGTTTTTTTCTTGTGGACGAGATGTTATATCGGCGTCATGAAGATACTGCGTTGCGTTGGTGAGGAGGAGGCTGCACAGATCCTAGCCGCAGCACACAACAGTGGAGGTCTTTCGCAGCGATGAACACGAGCAAGATAATTCTGTGAGCTGGATATGGCCTACGTTGTACAGACAGGCTCTGCAGCATTGCCACTCTTGTCCACGGTTTCAAGCAGTCGTGTCCAATGATATCCTGTATCGCCTCGGAGAATTTTAAGCAAATCCTCATACCAAGGACATTAAACTAGGAAGACTGGACTGGTGGTTGCTGAGCCGCAAGCTGATCATTCGGCGCACATAGTGATACTATGAACGTGGGATCCACGTTCTTGTTCTTGTTGGTCAACAACTTGGAGTTGAAGGATCCAGTGTGCGTGTTAGCCCTGTAGTACTGGTCTACTCAGCAGATAAGAAAGCCGGAATGTGAAGCCGGAATCTTCGATCTCAAGTAATGGTGAAGCTTTTGAAAAGCAAAAGCGATGGCCATGCACTAACGACCAAATCGAAATTTCGCCAGCTCCGGCTCTCAAGATTTCGACCAGTAATATAAAGAGCCGACAGTGCTATCGAGGAGGAGGCACGTGAAGTACCTTGACATAAAGCGATATTGATGATCTCCTGATGTACAACCACAAAGAGGTGGAATTGTTGAGTGAAATCTAGTGGCTGAAGCGCAATAGAAGAGCATCGTTCATATGCTTGTTGACACATAAAGAGAGCAGAAGATCGTAAAAGATTATAAAGCAACTTGGGAATATTAAGGGGAAATGGAGCATAGTAAAGTTGCTCAATCTTGGGCTTATATATCTCAATTCCATGAGCACTAACAAGGTGTCCCACTAGTTCCGTCAGAAACAAAAAACTTGGTGGAGTTGACTGATACGAATATCATGAGAACTCCCAGTCACAAGATCATCCATATGAGTCGTGGAATGTGAATACCATAAGACGTTGAAAAGATGCAGGAGCGTTCATAAAATCTTCAAGGTGTCTGGAAAACGGCCTTCAGTTGATCTGGATTTGATTGTAGCCTGAGTAAAGGAACATCATGAATATCCAGAATAAATAGAATAGTCACGAATAGTCGCAAATGCGTATGTTGCCATTAGCTTTACGTATTGGAACAATGGAAGATACTTAGTCAGCCACCTCCATAGGACAGATAAAAATAAATTGAAGGAGTTACAATTCTTGCTTGACAAGCGGCTCCAACATGGGATTGATCTTGCAAGCTGGTTGTTGAACCAGGACATGCCTTAGATGTAGAATAACGCTGGGATCCACACCTTTCAAGTCGTGATAGTACATCCAAGAACTCTCGAAAAAGAGACTCCAGTGAGCTTTGTTTGTCAGTCGTAAGTGCGTTTCCAATATAGAGCGGCTTGGAGACTGTGATATCCGAGTTGTAATAACTCAGGATGAATTCAAGAGCTCAGAGAGATGACTATTCAAAACTTTGTAAACAACCACAAACTTGACAGGCCCACAGCTATCAGTCTGATCGTATATGTAAATTGGATATGCTGGATAACAAAGATGGTGGTGCAATATTCAACTTTGTTAGAAGGTTCCTTCCCCAACAAATGATAATGAGAATATAACTTATCCAGAGGAAAATAATAAAACTTCTGATAGTAGAAGAACAGGAGAAGAAAGTGAACCGAATCCACAATGTCAATTCCAATAATTCTAGTGGATATGCCTAAAATATACTTGGATTAGATTTATATTTATAGTTTATAAATATGTTTATATTTTATAAACTTTCCTAAACACTTCCTAATTTAAATTAATTTTTTGTTTATAAATTATAAATATTTTATAATTATTGATCAATTGGATTTATAAATAATAATAAATAAGAAGTAAATCAAGTGTTTTATTTTTCCTTGCTAAAAAATCATCATTCTATAAAGTTAAATTTCAGGCCATAAAACTCTCCTCGCTTGTATTCCCGTGATTTCCATCGGGAAATCATCCAGCTTAGCATGGGAGCCGTGCGATTGTTCTTCTACCCTCCACAAACTTCCACTCATACTTTCCTTCCATCAGAATAAACACAAACGTGAATGTCAATTCCTGACTGTCATGTCCATCGTGTTTTTTTTCACGCTTCTCGCATTGTCTGCTATCAGAGAGATTCACACCATAGTGATCTACACAGGGTCAATGTCTATCCATGCATGAAGGATGGTGAAGGGGATAAGGAAGACAAAATCCACGTTGGTTGTCGATTCAGACGCAAAATTCTATTGCTTGAAGCTTGCGTGGAGATTTTCATCAAGTAAATTCATTTTCCATGTTTCCGTTCACAGATGCCTTGTAGCTGTGTGGGACTAGACAAAGTGGCTACCATGCTTCGCAGGAGAAATTTGTACAAAGACTTAAATCCTTCCAATTTTCCATTCTTCTTGTGGTGATTGAGCCGGACTAAGATCTTCTCACGGCCATGGCGGTGGTGCTCATGGTATGCTTGGATTCACGTGGTCTTGGGGCCCGTTGGTGTGGCTGGTCGCCAGCGAGATCTTCCCAGTCGAGGTTCGCTCCACCGGCCCAGAGCATGACCGTGTGTACCAATCTCTTTTCACTTTCGCCATGGTCCTTCCTCAAGTATAGAACTCTCATCCTTTTCACGGAACTCCTCGTCCCCATGACGCTCTTTGCTTCATTGCTTCCGCCCGAGACCAAAGGAATTCCAATCGAAGAGATGAGTGGGTTGTGGAAGAGGCATTCTGGAAGAAATTTGTATAGCAGAGAAAAAAAAGAACAGGATTGACTATGTCAAGCCCTTGACTAACATTTTGCAATTTTTGTTGACTCAAAACTCATTCATGTTTTCAGTTTGAGTTTTTTCAAGATCTCTAATGTACTTAAGAAAATTTGTAAATATAATTTTATTCACACACTATATTTTTGTAAGTAAAGTCTCGATATTTGTTCAACAGAATATAATACAATATATATCTAAACTTGAGTCAATGTTGTGGTTATAGATTACTATCTAAGTTGTTAAAACAAAAATCAATTCACATTTAGTATTTCTATGAGAAATCTGTGATTATGATCCTCTCTGTCGCTCGAGACATTAAAGCTTAAATACAATGTTTTGGTTTAGTCATAAAAACAATTTACAAATCCTAAACCACTAGTATTTCTATTGCAATTCTTTTAAGGAAACCCTTTTCATGCTTATTATTGAAAATTTACTATTAATAATTTATTTTTGAGAAAGTGAGGAAATACGAGTGTACTTTGGTGTTCAACACAAATCCATTTAAATTTTGTAATAAGCAAAACTGTTAATTATGTTTAAGAATATTCTTGGTATATTATCATTCTAGAGTGATGGGATCATGTTGTAATCATAAAAAGTTTTACATTTTAACATTTATACCAATAAAAAATTCCTAAAACTCTGTGAAGATTTATTTATGTGTGATTCAGATTGTGATTAATGATTGTGATTTTATGATTCATATTCCATTTATGATTCATATATGTGATTCAAATTGAACCAATATTTTGGCCATCTTTTCCAAGACAAGACCATGAGTGTTTGTCTTGTTTTCCAGCTTACCTTAATAAATATTCAAATTCTGCAAGAAAAATATATTAGTATAATTTTTTTATATATACAAATTCTGCAGAAAAATATAGTTATCTCACCTTAAGTAATAGTTTCTTCACCTTTTCAATCCAATGGTTTATGATTGTGATTTTCTGGTTCTTCTCTAATTCATTTGTAATTTTCTTTAAATATTATAAACTAATCTTAATATTCTAAAAACTAGACTAAGCTATCAAGCCTTTTTTATCCATCAATATAGCTTGTTGTTAACAGCAAGATAAACCAAGACTTATTGTAAAGGGTATTAAATTATTTATTCTAACAAAAAGCTCTTGACAGTAATTTAAAAGTATAGAGTAGATTATAATATAAATGTTAAAGTAGCATATATAAATTTTGTGAGTGCATGGAATATGAAAATAAAATACAGAAATATACATATTAATTAACCTGAAAACCTTAACTTATATATAGAAGCAAGTGGTCCAAATTAAAACTAATCCAATAGTTATCAAAATCTCAGTATACTAATATTAGTATTTGACATCATAACTGTACACTTGAACTTCAAATCATTCCCTTCTTTTAAAATGATGGAAGACAATCAAAGTTCTTTAATGGATGGGCAAGATCTGGAAGAATATCAGGAGGAAGTATTAGTTAATTTGTAAGTGGTGTTTGTTTTTCATAGCCACTGCATATGCACAATTTTTAGAGGATTAACTTGTTAGATGTTATATTAAAATTTATAAACTTATGGTTTAACTTGCCATAACACTTAATATGATCCCTTTCACTAAGCAAAAAACTCTTTAGACAAATCACAAAGCATAAGATTAGGAAACTAAATTAACACTAAATCATCACTTTGTATTCCATATATGGATAGTTATAATGCCATTGTTGTCCCATTTTTACATGACCTAAATTTTTAGTAGATTTTGTTTGGATCAGTAAAAAAATGTTTGGCAAATAATAATCCCAAAACCTAAGATCCGCAGCTTGTTGCAATTGCAAAAGTAAACTCAACTTTGTTAGTAATATAAAATCATAATAATATAATAGTTTATATGGTGAAATATCAACAGAACTTTACACCCCTATGACATACACATATTGAAGAAACAATAAATAATTATCCTAATCCAAATGCTAAAGTTTTATATACTTTATAATCATCCCTTTAAAGGTCCAAACTAGCTATTCAACCAGTTATATTAAACTCACACTATAGTATTTATTGGACTCATTATCAGACTACCACTGCAAATGAAAAGATCTAGCATATTTCCTCCACTAAACCTCTACTATCATCATTTTGGAGGAAGATTGGTGCGGCTATGCTAGCAGTACTCTCCCTTGAGCAGTCCTTTTGTTGCATTGTCTCCAGAAACATAACACTTCATAGGTTCTTGGAGAGAAGTCCTTCTCTTTGAATTCAGCAGTGTCTAGCTCGAGACAATGCAACCCATGCTCTCATTCTGACCAGAGCAATGCCATTGAAGGGGGATCACCCAACTGTAGAGTTCTAGGTGATTTTGATCACTGTTTGACCACTAAAAGATTTTAAACTTAACAGCCTCGAACTGAATCATATATTATGCCCATTGAATTCAGTCAAGGGATTGACTTAGTCAAAGTCAATACTGTTATTCTCTTTTTTCTCTCTTATACAAATCTCCTCCACAACCAGTGCCTCTTCCACAAGCCACTCATCTCTTCGATTGGAATCCCTTTGGTCTCGGGCAGCAGCAATGCGGCAAAGAGCGTCATGGCCACGAGGAATGCCGCGAAAAGGATGAAAATTCCATACTTGAGCACGCACAGCATGGAGAGGAAGGACTGCGCCATGGCGAAAGTGAACAAGAGATTGGTGCACACGGTGATGCTCTGGCCGGCGGAGCGAACCTCGAGTGGGAAGACCTCGCTGGCGACCAGCCACGCCAGAGGACCCCAAGACCATGCAAATCCAGAGATGAACAAGCACACCATGAGCACCACCGCCATGGCCTGCATTGGCGTGAGAAGATTCACCGAGTCTTTTAGTCCGAGGCCGAGAAGAATCGCAATCCCCACCTGCAAGAAGAATGGATCCATAAGAAAAACTGGATTTTGGAAACTTGAGCTTACTTGAGCGATGAAGAGCTGCACGCCAGCTTCGAGCAAGAGAATTTTGCGTCCGAATCTATCCACGACCACCATGGAGATGATGGTGCAAACTGCGTTGATCCCGCCGATGACCACCGTCGAAACCAGTGAGGCATTGCTGCCAAATCCTACAGTCTCGAACAGCACCGGCGAGTAGAACATGATAGCGTTGATTCCACCAGCTTGCTGGAAGAACTGGAGGCAGATCGCGCAGATGAGCGGCGGCAAGTTTTTCTTCCGGATGATGTCCCGGAACGGGTTCTTGATCAAGCTGGAAGCCACGCCAACTTCGACGAGATCGTTAAACTCTTCCTCCACTTGGTCGGTTCCCCGGATCTTCTCGAGCACTTGCTTCCCTTGAGTCAAGTAGCCGCGCTCGATCAGACTGTTTGGCGTTTCCGAGAGCACGAAGCTCCCGAGAGTGAGAAGAAGTGATGGGATCCCTCCCAGAGCAAAGGACAGCCTCCATCCCCACGGATATGCTGCCGTGAAGTAGTTTACCAAGTTGGCGATGAGGATCCCGGTCGTGATGTTTAGCTGGAAGAGAATGTTAAGTCCTCCACGCAAGTGTGGCGGCGCAACCTCTGAAAGATAGAGTGGAGTAGCCTGCGAAGAACAAACTCTCGATCGATCAGATCAGCCTTGGAGAGGAAATAAGATCGAAGGAAAACGCTCACCTGGTTTCCAAAACCAATTCCACAGCCAAGGAAGTCGCGACCGATGATGAGCATGGGAAGGCTTTGAGCTCCAGCATTGAGGACAGTCCCCACGAGATAGAAAATCCCAGCGATGAGCATCGTCGGCTTTCTCCCCAGGTTCCTCGTCGTGTAGGACGCCCCAAACGTGGAGATCAATCCCACAACATAGGTCGAGGACGTGAAAAGCTGAAGAAGCTGGTCATTGTACCGGCAGTAATTCCCGGATCCGCTGCTGCCTTTCGATGGATCGCGGCTGATCGACGGGAAGAACTTCGCCAGGAAAACTTTCATTGCCGACACACCGCCTGGAAATCGAGATCGACCGATCAGCCAAAGGAGATTTTAAGGATCTTGCGATCGATCACTCACCAGAGATGCCGATCACATAGCCAAACATGAGGCCGCTGCTGGCAGCGATGACGCAGGCGATCAAGACGCTGGATGTGAATTTCTTCTTCTCCCTCTTGATGAGCTGTTCTTCGCATCCTTCCAGCGTTCTTCCCTGGTCGTCCGCCATAACCAAAACCTCGATCAAAATAAACTTTTTTTCCAGCTTTATATTCCCGCTAAATGGATAACGCTTACTAAAAATATCCGGGCATATTTTCTGTGATCCGATTCTTGGAATATGCTGCCTTTTTCTTTTTTACTGGCAACGGCTTTCTAGGGTTTATGCTCGGGGTCGAGGATTTTGGAGCATGGCGGACGGGCCCTCTCGATCCGTGGTGATATTCGGCGATGGATTCCTGCCGCACGTCGCCGCGCAGCACTCGAATCTCCATTCTCTGGCATCCGATGGCTGCTGCGGGTTTCTGGCGCTTCGATCGCCGGGTAAGCGCTTGTGATTTTGCTTTCCCCTCCTCCTAGCATGTAGAAACAAGAAATTCTTGATTTCAGCAGCTGCTTCCGATGGAAATCGAAGCGCCGAGGCTTTGATCCAGCTGCTCGATCTCTACGATGCTTACAAGGTGGCATTTTCTTTATGGAGATTTTTTTTGTGTTCTTATGCCTTCTGTTCTACTCTAATCAGGAGGGCAAGGGCTTCCAGACTGTGTCTGAAAGGTAATAATCTTCGCAAAGGTGTCTATACTTTTTTTGTTGCTATCTTCTTTCAGATTTATGGGAATGAATGCAGCACTCGTGACGAATTCCGAGCAAGCCGTTGCTGTTGGCAGTAAAGCAGGATTCGTCGTTAGTCGTTTCCAAGACTTGCATGAAGGAATTGGTGCCGAAGATATGCCTTCTAAATTTCTAGGCATGGTTGGAGTTGGCGACTCCGCGGGAGGAAAGCCTTTCGACTTGCTTTTCCTACACTTGGTGGCTGACAACGATCTGGAAAAGTCGCCAGCAATTTCTACGGAGTGGATGGATTCTCTGGTTGGGAAACTGAAGAACGCTCCTGCAAAGAATCTCCTCCTGGTGCTTATTCTTGGGTACGGGAACGCTCTTTCTGAAGTGGAAATCCCCGAGCTCATCGATCAGCAGCTACGTCAGCTTCGTCCACGGCAAAGCTACTCAATCAAAGGCGGAAAACCTGTAGAGGACATAAGGTAATGTTTTTGTTCGTTTTGCTTTTTCTTTCTTTCTTTTTTAATCTTTCTAACGACAAAAACATGTTTCTGGCAGCAAAGATTGTTCTCTTCTAGCGGTTTTTCACCAAAAGGCAGTGACACGTAGAGACCACTGCACATGTCTTCAGCTCGGAGAGTTTCGCCAGGTACCGTGTGCCTGTTGCGTTTTATTAAGTGTTCTAACGGCGTGTTTTTTTATGTCAGAAATGCGGGAATCTCACAATTCTGGCAGACAGGTTCCTTCATGAGGTTGCTTTTAAGCTTTGGAAAGCACCAAAGTATGGTGCATAAGCCGTCGAGGCGAGGGGCTTTGTAAATGGCAACGGTGAGGTAATGTCTGCGTTACCGTTTGCCAAATATAAAGGAGCCGATTGCTTGTCAACGAACAATCACAGCTCCAGTTCTTAATTCTAATGACATGTACTCAGATCTTGTGGCAATGATTGTAAAGGTGAGGCTTGTTTCAAGACCCTTTTGACGACCTCTAGGACGATTGGGCGTTTATCTACAGAAGGGCCGACCCTGCAGAGCTCAGAGATTGCTTGCTGGACTTGTGCAGGAATTTTAGAAGGCTTGTTTGAAAAAACAGACCTCAACGAGCACGTTTGATTCAGGTACCAGTTGTTTTAAAAGAAATCCTCAGTCTGTTGTTTGTGCTGCGAAGGCCTTGCAGAGTGGAGGAAAGCATGCGGCCACACACACGTCTTGCAGCTTCCGGATATGATCGACGACAAGCCTAGTGAAGCTATTTTCTTTTCCGCTCTGCAACTTTGAATATGGGCGTAGTTATCATACTTTAGCTATGAATTTGAACAGGAAGCGCTTACTCCACACAGCCTTGAGATGAGACAAGCTGTCGACAGCTCTTGAGCACGCATGCACGGAAACGAAGCGATCGGGCATCAAGAATATCATTGTTGCAGGGCAGTAAACAAGTACAGCGGCCTGTCTGCGGTGCCTTTCTATCTCTCAAGCTCAACCAAGATGTTTCACCGGGGAGCCGATCGCGTTCCTTCGCTTTTTTATTCAGTTGGGAAGCCAGGTGAGGAAATTCCTCGCAATCCATTTTCTTTCAGTTTTTCCCTGGAACATGGGGGTTTTTAACATTTTTTTTGCAATTTTCATTTTCTATCGCAGGCAAGTCACGATGCTGCAAATTGGAGTGAAAGAGAAATTTAGAGGAAGAAGCTGCCGCTGGAAGAAGTTCAGTGACATAGTATCTGATGCTGACCAAAAGAGGGGAAAAGACACATCCGTATCTGATCCCGATCATCGGGTATCCAAGGTGACGTTGGATTGGACACACTGGGACGACAGTAACAACAACGCTAGACAGCCAAGAGCTCTCGATCGATTTGCCGGAAACGTCAGCACTGGAAGGGGTTATTTGAGAAAGCTTCCAAGCTGCTGGCTGGAACGCTAAAAGGAAAATGATGGCACAGGAGGGTGTGACACAGGAGAAGAATGAAAATCATGACGGGGTGGGGAGCAGTGATCAAAGTCTTCAGCTGGAGCAACCGATGAAACTGGGCGACCCGAGCAAGAGGAAGTTAAAACGAGGAAAGAAGAAGATATCTGTCAGAACGGCGGTCGGTTCCCGGCAGCGGCCCACGCGAGAACATCGGGAGGAAGCTGGCAATTGGCTAGAGGATTCTGAGCGAGGTTGAACAAGGCCATGCTGCATGGATCCGAGGTGACTCCGGAAGCCGCCGACACATTATTACTCGCAACCTGGTTGGGGTCCTCGTCCTCGAGCGGAAGTCGATCATAAGTCGCACCAACGAAAGAAGCGGCGATGACGAGCACTGGACTTGCAGCCATTAGAACTCCCACGACGCTGCCTCCCAGGACTTGACCGGGCTGCGATCCAGCCAAGGCCACAGTGAGTCCAGCCACGGCTACAGGCGCGGGAGGAGGCAGGAAGGCTCCGGACAGGGACAGTATCTCGAAGCGGCCATGGAAGGTGACGGTGGAACCGGGTGCTGCGAGCTGCCGCAGCGTGACATTGGCGACAGTACCGCTACCGCCCAGCACGCAGAGCCCGCGCTGCCTTCGTCTAGCAAATGCGGCTAGAGTCTCTCCAACGTCGCATCCGCCGGCAATCTCCAGGACGTGCGGACGCATGGCATTGCCGCTGTCGCGGGTGATGATGATGGGTGGCTTGGGCTTGTTCTTGGAGCCGGGTGGCCGGCCACGGGGCTTGCGGACAATCTCCCCGGCTCCCATCCCGCCGCTGCTACTGGTGGTGGCCGCCGTCTTCAAGTTCTTGTTGTTACCGCGGGACTTGTCGATGGTGGTGGGGGTGGTGATTCCTCCCGGACCTCCTCTTCCGGGGCCGCTGCTGTTACTGTTCTCTTCCTCGGAGGTGCCGGCCTGGGCCAATGGTAGCGGGCTTACAAACTGGTGGTGGTGGTGGTGATGCTGGTGGTGGTGACCGTGAAGGCCAGGATCCATGCTCTTACATGCCAGCAACCGGGTGCCGGGATGGAAATCTTGACTGGCTCCCTGTCGAGAGGGAATTACTGCTCATCTACTCGACCGACACTAGTGACTTCGGCGCTGGTAACAGGACCAGATCTGATCTGATCTCGGCCAATTCTTGCCTCCTGCTCAAGCGAAACTGCAGTACAGCGATCGAAGGTGAGAGAACTCTCGCAGAAATCTCTCATTTTCTTTTCTTATTCTTTCTAAAATGCTTGCTCACCCTCTTTCAGTTTCCCTGTTGGAAGATATCAATTTGGACGACGCGAGTCCGCTTGACGCACAGTGGTATTGGCCCGGCAGCGCTATTTTCTAAGCCCAGTGGAGCAACATGAGATGGGGAAAAATAAGCAACAAAGGCAGCCAGCAATCTCCCCGGCAAAGACACTGATGACGTCGATCGAGCAGGCTTAGTGACGAAGAGACATAGATAAAAGAGTAAGCAGCAGGAGCAGCAGCAGCAGCGGCAACAGCAGCACCAACAGCAGCATCAAGGGAATAGCCAGCAGCAGCACCAGCAGCGGCAGCACACAACAAGAAGCAGGAGAAGAAGTAGAAAAGAAAGGGAGCAAGGCAGACCCACCAAGGGAGAGGCAATCTGGAGCCAAAAAAATTGCGGACACAAGATTTGCGAGGCACCTCCCAGGGGATATTAAATTGGCAGAATAGAGCCGAGCTCGGGGCCGGGGCAAAAGAGCGATGCCACACACACTTATCTTAGCAGCGCTGGTGGTGCGAGACGACGAGCAGTGGTGATTGAGAAAACAAAGACGAAACAAAGGGAATGGGGGGTCGACGAAAATACTAAACAAGTGAGCTTATGGACTGGGAGGAGAGAGAGAGAGAGAGAGAGAGAGAAGAGGTGGCTTTAGACGACGATGACGATGATCTCTGCTGTGCTGCGGCTGCGCTGCTCACTCTTGGCCTTGGTGGTGGGGTTCTTAGTATGGGATAGGTGAAGTGGTGGGTGGACCAGGGACGGCGCATGGGGTCCCTCCAGTGATCCATTTACTACGCTCCCCCTCCCCGGCATCACACTGCGGGTACGTTCAATTTACAAAGAGCAGGAGTTCTTCGCGTTCTCACTTTATTTTTTCAGCTGGTCGTCCTCGAATCTCAACTTCGCGGGATCCAAAGTAGCTACAGTAGTGGCGAGCAAGCGGCCAAAACCACCAAAAGGTACGTGTAGACCTCTCTTGGCTATAGTAGTCTCTAGCGAACAACAGCGCTTCTCTCCTTGATCGAGCTCTTTGCTCTAAGAGTTTTTATCGTTTGTTTTGGCTGTGGCAGGAGGAGGTAAACAAGAGCTGGGAAATGTTGGACTGGATCTAACTAGTCGCGCAAAGCCCGGCTTTTACCGTCGTGCGCCACCAGTGTAATTACAGCCCGCTCGTGAATGGCCATCCCGAGGCCGCGGCAGGGTGAGGTAAGCCTTTGTTTACGTTTGGAAATGTTTGTTTTTGCGTGGTCTGCGTGGTTGTCTGTCTGTCTGCAAGTGCGTGAGGGTCCGTGCGAATGCCGATCGATGACGATGATCGCCATCGCCCTGTGACTTGTAGACGAGGGAGGCAAAGAGGTTTTTGTTTGCTTTCGCGTCTGTTTTGGTTCGCTCTAATCCAATCCGATCCACTGCAGGGCAGCCGCATTTTCTGCAGTTAGAAACATTGGTGCGTGCGTGGTCTTTGATATACTTCCATCAATTGACACAACTTGTGCGCTTTGTGATCTTTGCAGATCCTATGTTGTCACGCAAAAGAACTTACGCTCATCGCGTCGTCATCGTCGGCATTATTGAAGATTGACCAGTATATGATCCATTCGATTTGATCGCAACCGTGGCCGTTGGATCGCCCCCGCCCCAACGGCTGCCCGTGCCACGCGGGCTTCCCTCGCGAAATTCCAATCGTCTAGTTGTCGGCCGCCAGGGCGACATATACGGCAATCCCGAGGCTGGCGGTATTTACTGCCCAGGTAAATACATTGGCATCGTATGGGACCAATCATCATACGCATGGTATGGTATGGTGGTGTTATCTAGATTCAGAGAAAGAAATGATTAATTCTGGTTTTGTTTTCAGGTTGTTTGGAGTAACAAACTTGTTTCCCAAAAGAATGAAGAACCTACTTACTCACTCCTACCAAGTTTTAAATTCAATGATCAAAAGAGTGTGGCTTAACAAACAACTTCTTTTAAACGTCTCTAGCTGTGGATTTGGAAGTTCTTGCTGGTATACTAAATGTACATTATACACAAGAAACCAGAGTTCTTCCAAATCCACAAATGATAGAGCACATGGAAAAATCAAATTAGGAGTACAGAACAAAGACTATGGTTTGGATTAGCATTATATCATAGACAGGTGTGAAATTAATCCATGGTTTGCATTACATGCATGCACGTGCATCCATGTGCAGCCACGTTACATTCCTGGAGCGAAAAGATTATATAAATATGTACTTCTCTCCACATGCGCTCTATGTGGTCGTAGCGCTACGTATTTATATACCGTTTGAGCATCGCTCTCGATTCTTCCGAGATGCCCAATGAAATCTGGACGAGCTCTGGGCGATGGGACGGGCATCTTGACTCTCGGCTCTCCATTACCAATGGCGATGTTCAAGAAAACCGGGGCCTCCTTTGCGGTTTTTTCACAAGGTTTAAGAAAAAGGCGAGCGATCTTGCAACGAAAATCAAAGTGGTCACGACCTGTTGATCCACTTCTAGCACGCACTCATGCGTAAACTTCCCGAGATCATCGCTTGCGGATGAATTCATGTGTGACACGCCAAATGCAATGCAGTGTGGAGAAAAGAATCCCACCACCACTGTATGTGTGAGAGAGACATTATACCAAGTTGTGAATGAAAGATCTCTTTTTTCTCGTTTTTGGGACTCCTCCTTGTCCATGGATGGTTGTAGACCATGGTGTAATATTTTAATTAAGTGGATGGACGATGTGATACTTTGCTTGGTTGGATCGTGAATGAGAGAGAGAGAGATCTCCTCTCTGGCCGTCCAAAATCCCTAGCATATAGTGTTGTGTGCAAGCCTGGCCCCTAAACTCCCATGGAATCTCAGCCATTCACATCTTTGCAGCAAACCATGTGAAAGTGTCGGCCACCAACAATGCATCATCTCTTTTCATCTTGGGGCCTTTGAACCAGGCAGGGGCTCTACAGTAAAACACGCTTCTCATTGAAATAGTCTCTTAAGGAATACTAATGCTAACCAGGAACCAAAGTCAGTGATTTTGGTAGAAGTAGAAAAAAGTTTCATCCAAAAACTTGACAATGCTAACTACCAGATTTTTCTAAGAGATCGATCATATCATAAGTTTATACTTCCCCCCATAACTTGGGACACAGAAAAGAGCTGTGCTGCTGCTTGCTACCAGAAAAGTACACACATCTCAATTCCTGACAAAGCCAAAACCATTTTATAAAAGAAAAAATAGGTGCCCATTCCATTCTCTATTACATTTCTTACTAGTATAATGATCTTTCTCTCTGTACTTGCAACCTTATAATATTACAACCTCGGAGAGTTTTCTCGTTTCCCGTTCAAAAGGGAAAAATAGAAAAACCTTTCAAAAGCTTTCATTCATTCATTCATCCATCCAACCACAAAATAAAAACGCCAAAAAAGTAAACACAGGCTTGTCGTTCATGATTTCCTCGTTCTCGTCTCATCTAGTCTCATCTTTCTTTTCTCCTTCTTCTTCTTCTTCTCCTCCTCTGAAAGGTTCCTGCTCGCTGCAAAAGCCATGACTTACAGCAGCAGTGATTTCCAAATGGAAAAGAGAAAAAGAAAGTTTGCGAAGACTCACTTGGACGAGCGCGGACCACCGCAATTTCTCTCTCTCGTGTGCGTGCACAACATCACTCGCTGTCGTCTCATTCCCCTGTTGTCTTCCTCCCCAAAGAGCGAAGGCCTCGCCACACCTATTAAATCAATTCTCCCTTTTTTCGGTATTTGTCACTGAGCTGTCTGTAACTCGCCCAGTCCTGTAGTCCAGTCCCGGCCTTCTCTTTTTTCCACTGTCGTTCTTTTTTGCAGCGCCAGGCATTTCGTAGACCAGGAACTTGCTGGAAAAAAGAAATCATCCCCGCCCCCGTGAGGTGGTTTTCTTTTCTTTTCTTTTTTCTCGAAACGTACGTAGCCAGCCCCGCACGATGCTGTGATCTTCAGTAAGTAAAAGAGTGTCGCGTACCTCGTCGAGTTACGAGAAAGGATGCCGCTTTCTCTCAGAGCCTGGAAGGAATAAGTGGTGTGCTCTCTTGCAAGTATGCCTGCGCCGCAGCAACGCCGCTTCCCAGTTTTACCGGGAAGCCAACGTCCTTGAGTGCCATTTCTACTCCAGCCAGAGCAGAGATGAGTTGAAGCTGCGAGAGTGAATGATCCGCTTGAGGTCAGGAGGAAAGTGAGAGATGAAAAGACTTACTTCGTTTAAGAATCCCAAATGTCCGATGCGGAACACCTTTCCTGCCACCTTGTTCAGGCCGATTCCAATGCTCAAGTTGTATTTTCTCCAGGCTACACGAACCACGTCTGTGCTGTTCAAGTAGGATGGAACCACGACGGCAGTCACCGTATCACTGTACAGCTCTGGATCTTTGACGCAAAGCTCGAGGCCCCAAGCTTTCACAGCCAACCTGGTGGAAGCCAAAGAAACGCTCAGTATAATGCTAGACAGAGAGAAAAAAAAATCTCTTAGAACTATACCTGGTGGCATGAGCTAGCCTGTGGTGTCTCTTGATGACATTTTCCAGGCCTTCTTCAAATAGAAGATCGAGAGCTGCTCGGAGGCCGTAGAGCAACTGTATGGAAGGCGTGTATGGCCAGTAAGAGCCGAGCTCGTACGACTTGAGATAAGCTGACCAGTCGAAGAATCCCCGCGGAGAACGAGCAGACTTGGAGGCCTC
The DNA here is from genome assembly GCF_000143415.4 of Selaginella moellendorffii. NCBI lineage: Eukaryota > Viridiplantae > Streptophyta > Lycopodiopsida > Selaginellales > Selaginellaceae > Selaginella > Selaginella moellendorffii. The sequence continues at coordinate 2,472,423 of NW_003314273.1, forward strand.
GAGAGCTTTGGGACTGGCACAGAGGATACCGAGACCGGTTGGAAGACCGAGCGATTTTTGCGAGCCAGTCAGAGCAACATCGACTTTCCACTCGTCCATGCGAAACGCGAGTGCTCCAATCGACGAAACTCCGTCAACCAAAAGCAGAGCTGGATGCTGGTTTAAATCTGCTCCAAGACAAGAAGCAAGTAGAACAATTATCTTAGCCGTCTAAGAGAATCCCAGGAAAGCTTTGATCTTACCAAGTATGGCTCTCACAACTCCCAAGTTGATGTTAATACCGGTGGAAGTTTCGTTATGAACGACACACACCGCCTTGATCCGGTGCTCCTCGTCGGCTCTGAGCTTCGAATCGAGAACTCCCAAGTCGACTCCGCCTCCCCATTGGCACTGGACAGCGTCCACGTCGAAGTGGAGTTTCTGGAGCTGCTGGCTCCAGAGATGGCTAAACTGCCCAAACACGAAAGTGAGAACGCGATCTCCAGTAGAGAGAGTGTTCACAGCAGCGCATTCCCACCCTCCAGTCCCTGCCAGGAAGAAGAAGAAGAAGAAAATCCCAGAGTAAAAAAAAACTCTTAAGAAACTCCCAAAAACACTATTCTCTAGATTAAACATACCAGTTGTGGGGATAATGAAGGGAGTCCCAGATTGCGTGGAAAAGATGCGCGTGACGTCCGCAAGGAGCTGCCGTGAGAAGACCGGGAATGCTGGCGATCGATGATCCTCATTGCCGCGATTCAGTGCTTGCATCACCTTTTGCGGGATATTGGATGGCCCCGGCACGAAGAGATGATTCCGCCCTGGCGCCATGAAGTAGTCCATGGAGCAAATCCGCCGCCAAGGAAGAAAGCCCGCCGCTTTCGATCGATCGGCCGAATGAGGCGCTAGAACCCTAACTTTGCTACTTCGCCGAAATATGCTAGCATGCGCGATGAGCTAGCAATCGAATTAAACTAATTAAACAAGATCACATCTAATACGTCTCTCTCTCTCTCTCTCTCTCTCTCTCTCTCTCTCACACACACACACACACACACAGACACACACACACAAGTAGTTTTGGTATTTTTCCCATTCCCATAGAAAAAGATTGCGTAAAATCGATGCGCAGTGGCCTTTCCATGAACAGAATAATTCCTCGCTTATGTTCTTTCTTCTCAATCAATGTTATTCGCTGAATCATAGTACAAGTTCTCTTTGGAGATCAATCCTTCACGCAAAAGTAAAAAAGAAAACTTAGAAGTTTAGATCAAAAGAACCACGAAGCTTGACTTATTCTCGTCAAAGAAACTAGCGCATTGTCTTGTCCAACTCACTTTCCCGCACCTGGAGGATACTGTAAAGGAATATAAAACTAGCAAGAAATTTACCTTCGGACATATCAGCTTTGCGACAATGAGGAATCGTCCGGCGCAACGTACCATTCCAGTGGGAGGGGACCAATGGCTCAAAGAAATGGCTGGACTCCTGCTCAATCAGTCAAGGTGGAGAGTTTAGACGATGCAAATCCAACTACCAAGTGGTGGAGTGGCTCTACGCTGAAATTCGCAGGAGCGATCTCGGCAGTGGCACCAACACCAAAGTCGCGATTCGCAAGTGAGTGAAGGAGACACGGTCACATAATCGGGAACAGGGAGGCCTCGGAACATCTTCCCTCAGACTCGAAACATCAACCGGGGCGTGAAGCTCATCAATGACGCGGCAATGAAGAACACTGTGAAGGTGTGGTTCCGGTTTGAATATGGCAACGCGGCGAAGCCCTGTCGTCCCACAAAGTTTCTCTGCTTCGTCGAGCTTGGAAGCGGAGCCACCATCAACAATGACTTGACTAATGCTTGATATGAAAATCAGGTTTTCTTAAGTAGATATATTTGTATATAGCTTTGCTGGAGTGCCTGAAAAAGAGAAGAGAAAGAAAGAAAATAGATAAAAATGCATTCATGTATACAGATGAGTTACCAGAGTTTCCAATATCATTCTTTCTCCGTCGATGGAGCGGTAATGTTTGCTTTGAGCCACCTCGAAAGATTGGATAGAAACGGTGTATACGCAAAGTAGCAACATATGACCCAGGTAACAACACCCTGAAACATATTCACGTACTTGAAGGCTAGATGAGCACGACTGTTACCTCGTCAAAAATGAATATATTCGGATTCGAGTAGTGCCACAAATGAAACCACCTGTAGGTAGCAAAGCACGATTTCGTGAAGTAGCCAGCAAGACAAATTGAGTTTTTCTAACTGTTGAGCTTACTTGATGATGGGAATCTCCAAGGCAGGACACAACACACCAACAAGGCTCGCAAGAGCAAAGCCATGCACTGTGCCCTCAAATAAAGCCCAGTTGAGTTGAGCGCCGGCAAACAGTATATATGCTTCGATGTTGTAAGGCACATTTGCTCGGTACAATTGAGCGCTCAGCTCAAGATAGAAAACCAAATATCTGTAAACGAAAAAAACTCTAAACTTTAGAAAAAATTGCAAGAAATCTCGACTTACACAAAACACAGAGCTAGCTTCTCGAAACTTGGAGGTCGAATCGGCCTGTTCCTAGCGAATTGCTCGTCAAGTGCTAGATGCAACAATCCAACAACACCATAGAACGTCCCAAGAATTGGAAACACCTGTTAGTGGATTTAACCCAAGAAGAAGAAAAGCAATGCTTTTAGCGAGCAGGAGTTGTCCAGTAGCTCATGTCCTCCGTACCCAGAGATTGGTGCGAAGGGGCCCGATGTTGATTGCCCAATTGCCATAGACCTGGAGTTCAACGCTCGAATGAATGGCGTCTAGAAGAGGCCCGAGAATAAATCCCGCTCCAAACAGAGCGCCACCGATGACCCCCAAGCCTGCCAGAAACTGGGAACGCGACATCAAAAAGAGCTCCGTGACAGAGATTTTGGGAGATTTTCGAATAAATACCTCGATTGCTTGGAATCTTGTCGCTTCCTCCACTCGCATTGCACGCGGTGAGCCGGCTCCTGCCAAGCCGCGCTCGCTTGCTCGCGGCCGTGCGAGATATCCCTAGTACAAATCGAGGAGTCGCGCCATCGCAGCACAGCGCCACCGCCATCGCCCAAGAACCCTAGCTCCTTCCCGCTACAAACAAGAGCATATTCCTCAGCCCGAGCCCTAAAGTCATGCGCCACGTGGCGAATACGAGGGTTTTGATTGGCTGCATGGAGCCAAGAGGGTTGTGGCTCCAAGGGCCCGCCCTCTCTTTCCGAGGGCCTTCCTTTCTCTTCTCTAAGTTTCTCGCCATTCACCAGCATTTTGTGGAGCGATCGAAGCAGCGCGGCTATGGCGTCGCTTCTTCTCCACGATCTGGCCGGCGCCGCATTGATCTAGCGGACGGGGGCTATCGCTAAGTCTCTTTTGTCGGTAGAGGCGCGGGCCTTGTGGGATCACGAAGCCGCCGACGCGGAAGACGCAGTGAAGCTGCTGCCGATCGGTGGAAATCTCACCTCAAAAGCTTCGATCGAGCTTTCCGGCGAGGATCCGAGGTAAAAGAGAGGTAGATTTCTTGGATATTTCGGGCAGCGATAGCGGAATGCTGGCATCGCAAGGCGGCATGTGGTGAGATTTCCAGGCTAGCTATAGGCGCGCGCACGACGATGAAGCTCCCGAAATATTTGAGGAGGAAGAACGGATCTTCGTCAGCGTTTTCCAGCTCCAACGAGTCGAGATCATCCAAGTCGGCAATGGAGGGCGATCTCAAGGCCCCGCTCAGCAGATCCCAATCGGCCGAGATCTCCTCCGACTCCTCCTCCTCCTCCTCGGCTCACAGCAGCATGAACAAGCAGCAGCATCCCAGGCACATCCAGGAGCTCGAGCACGCCTTCCGCTACTTCGACGCCAACGGCGATGGCAAGATCTCGGTGGCGGAGCTCGGGGGAGTGCTCAAATCCCTGGGCGAGAACCCGAGCGAGGAGGACTTGAGAACGATGGTCCGGGAAGTTGACGCGGACGGGGATGGGTTCGTGGATTTCGACGAGTTTGTGCATCTCAACACGGAGATCTTGGGCGACGCGCTGGCCGCGAGCGTGGAGGAGCTCAAGGCCGCGTTCTACGTCTTCGACACGGACAAGAACGGCTACATTTCGGCGGAGGAGCTCTACAAGGTCATGTTTAACTTGGGGGAGAAGGGGGTGACAATGGAGGATTGCAACCGGATGATTGGGGGAGTCGACTCGGATGGCGATGGGTTTGTGAACTTCGAGGAGTTCCAAAGGATGATGTTGAGCAGCAGCAGCAGCAGCGCTGCTCCCTCCACCGCATGATAGCGACGAAGCTTTTTTTCTTCTCCGCGCCAAGGTGAGAGCTCTCAAACCAAAATTCTCCCTTTTTCTTGTTGTTTTGTGCTTGTTTGTTTGCTTGTTGTTTCCGTTTTTTTTCCGTTTTCGTGCGCGCTCTAATCACGATTTCTACAGAAAGTGGCTAACTTATTCCTCCGCTTTTCTGTAGGCCTAGCTCATCTATCAAGCCATGATCACAAAACTTTGAAGCTCCTTCCTCCCAAATCTTGGGGAACCTTTTAAGATCTCTTTAAACTTTGGCTCATCTCATCTCCTTTTTCCTTGAACCCTGCCTTTTTCTTCGCAGTCTTCTCAGTAATTTATAATGCAAGAAGCTCCCATGATCGATAATGGGGGAGTTTTAAAGCTTGTTTGTGGACGGTGTTTATTATAGGTGTTGGCCCGCGTAGCCCCGAGTGTGGCCGGACAACTGTGATTGACAAACAATTGTCCTAGCAGGTACAAATCCTATCCTTTTCTTTCTACATTTTTTTTCCTTAAAAACTCTTTGCTTGTGCTGTAGGTGCGCAAAGAGCGCTGATTTGTGACGAAAGCGAGTAACTTACTAGGTAAGCTTAAAGCTGCTGCTGCTGCTGCGCGATTTCCAAAAGGTGACCGAAGAGATGTCATGGCATCTCTGTGACTTTTTTTCTTTTTTTTTTTCTAACGAAAATGCGTCTTTCCCAGGGAAAAAACTTGATGGGCGCTGGTTGCGCATTCATCACTGCCGCGTTTTTGACCAGTGCCGGCCTTGGAAGAAGCGTGACAAAAACGGGTGCTGCGAAGAGGAAGGTAGGTTTGGAGTTACTTCACACACACCTGACTGACTCTTTCTCATTTGGCTGAAAGGAAAGCGTGCCCGACTGACACGACGAGACGACTGTGGCGCAATCTTTTCTCTCCTCTTTTTCGCGGCAAGCACCAAAGCGGCGGTGGTCCAGTGAGAAGTTGGGAGTTCATTCTCGTTTTTTTGTTTTCGATGGAAACTCTCGGCGCAGATCTGGACGGAAACATTGATATTGGGCTCCAAGAGCGCGACAATTGCTCTGCGGCCTGGCCTGGCCTGGCCTGGCCTACACCGGACTGGAGAAAAAATCTGGCTTTCCAGTACGACAAGCTTGCCGTCCTTCGTGCTGCTTCGCGGAGCGCCAAAGTCAGAGCTACAATTTCTATCCATGGCTCGCCCCGCCGCGAGGAAAAAGACGTGCGCCTGAGGCGGGCGCTCACGCGACTTCGAAGTTTCCAGCGGGGGCCAAATAGATTTTTATTCTTCCTTTTCTTCTCTTTTCATCACCGACTTGCGAGAAAACGCGCTGCTGCTAAAACTCGTTCTTTTACTCGGCTTACTCGGCCTGCCGCGAAGAACAGAAGAACTCACTTTTCATCCAAGCATGGAAATTGGGAGAATTTACCTCTTTCTTAAGAGATTGCTCCGCCCTAAACAATGCGGCCCTTGCCTGCGCGAGAATTATCAATCTAGCAGCTGAAAATTTCATGCCCTAACCTCGCGATCTTCTTTCATTTGCTGCTCCGGCCTGACCCAGAAGAAGTACACGGTGATCGCAGCTATAGACCAAGCTGCGACATTGGCGCGGCCGCGAACGCCACCTAAAAGATTGCCGAGGATTGCAGACACCGGCGTCCTCGGCATTGCAAGAACCCTAAAATTTGAGAAACCCTAAATTTGAAGAACCCTAAAATTTGAAGAGCACTAAAGATCAAGACCGTTGATCAGTGGATATTCCTTCTTCACGGTGAGCACGTGCCGGGCATATCCTACGCGTATATCGGCTCGAAAGTCTTAGTCCTTAGCTCACGGACACTGTCTTTAGCATTCGCTTATATTTTCGCGTTCTAGGGTTCTAGAGCGCGCAATTTCTTCTTTTTAGGGCGGGATTTGGAGAGCGCTGCCGGCGATGCGCTGATGGCGGTGATGAATGCGTTGCGAATTGGCCAAATCCACGGCAGTGGCGTCCAATTCAAGAGAAATTTTCAGGTATTTCGCTTGCGTTATCGAAATGAGGGTATTTGATTGTGATCTTTCTCCAGAGCTGGGGACAAGCTCCATTCCAGCCAGGTCTGCGGTCGTCTAATTGCGCATGGGTAAGCCTCTCTTCTAGCTACATTTGTTCTAGCACGACATAGAATAAATCTGTGGTTTTGCAGCTTTACAACCAGGATTTGTGGTGTGTCCATTTGTGGGCTAGCTTGAGAGCTGTTCCAAAATGTGCAATCAGCAAGCCCAATGCGGTATCTTCATGCCTCGGACTTACATCGACACAAAAGGATTTTCACCAAATCTTTTCTACTGCACTGGCAAAGTCAGATACATTTTTGTTTGGGCTCCCATAGAGGTATTGACACTCTTGTTTTCTTCTTCTTGGCTGCTGTAGAGTGCTCAGTGTGTTGAAAGCGCATCCAGTTTTCTCGAGCTGTGCTCCTCCTCTGGCCATGATATTTTTCGCGGTGTATGGACTACTTCCGACGATAAAGATGATCCAGCAAGGCGTGTTTGGGGTAAGCTGGATGCCTGGTAGTGAAAGATTTTTTGACAGTTCTTTTTCCAGAAGGAGAGCTGGCATAAATCTCAAACGGAACACATATTGGTAGCTTATGTGCGCCCCTTACTTATCTGGATGGGTGTTATCTCCATTTGCGGGTGATTCTAGATTTTCTTTAGTGACGATCTTCTCATGATTTCGGTGTATAGGTCTATCGATCCTGTGGTCTTGTCATCTGGAGCGTCGCAGGCAATCAAAGATCGATCAATTAATTTTGTAAGATCATTATCAACAGTCCTCGCGTTTGCGGTGTGTGCAACGAAGTAAGCTTTTTCTTCGCCATTGTATTGTTTTTCTCATGCTTTGATTTTTATTTACCTTTTCAGCCTAACCGAAAAAGTTCAAAAGTCTTTGGAAACACGCGATTCGGACAAGGGCCGAAATGTATTGTGGTTATTTTTTCCGTTGCGGTATCTTATACGTGTGATCTTTTATACTTCCAGCTCGGGATTCAATTCATCAGCAACGCTGTCCGGTCGTCTGTTTGGGTAGCAGCGGTGTGTCTTTTCATGGAACTTCTAGGATTTTCGACTCAAAAGTGGATCACGGCTGGAGGCCTTGGAACAGTTCTTGTTACGTTAGCAGGCAGAGAGGTGGGGAGTATTCAGTTGCTGTTTTTCTCAAAAGGAACTGACTGTGAAATGCTGACAGATTCTTACGAACTTTCTATCGAGTATTATGATTCATGCTACTCGACCTTTCATAGAAAATCAATGGATACAAACAAAAATTGAAGGCCAGGAGGTTTCCGGGACAGTTGAGGTATGTTGTCAAAGGACCTTGAAGGAAAATGTTACTAAAATTCGGCTTGCTAGCACGTCGGTTGGTGGTCTCCAACTGTCATTCGAGGTGATGACCGCGAAGCCGTCCATATTCCTAATCACAAGTTCACCGTGAGCGTCGTTAGGAACCTTAGTCAGAAAACACACTGGCGAATCAAAACGCACCTGGCCATCAGTCATTTAGACGCTGGAAAGATAGCCGTAAGTGTTGTTTTTACTCCACAGCATTTCAGGGACTCATTTTAGTGTCCTCTGGCAGCTCATCGTCGCGGACATGCGGAAAGTATTGGCGAAACATTCTCAAGTTGAGCACAAGAGATTGCACAGACGCGTTTTCCTGGACTATGTTCACCCAGAGAGCCAGGCCTTACATGTGAGTGCGATAGATGTTCTTGTTTGTCTTCGCCTAGTTACCATCCCTCAATCGTTTCAGGTTTTGGTGTCGTGCTTTGTCAAGACATCCCGCTTCGAGGAGTACCTCCGAGTGAAGGTATTGGTCAGCTTTTCAGCAGTTCCATTTCCATTGTCTAATCGTTCACTTGGCAGGAAACGATATTGCTCGATATCCTAAAAGTAATCAGTCACCACAACGCTCGGCTGGCGACTCCAATTCGCTCGATACATCGAGTTTCAGCAGACGAGCCGCAACAGGCTCCGGCCAGCAAGTACGACAGGCCACTTCTCATAAGTGAGACCTCGGTGCTGTCGTCAGAGCATCCGCTAACCAGATCAAAGTCACAGTCCGAGATTGTGGCCGAGAACATCGACAAGAGTCAAGGCAATCCGGGTGAAGCAAAGCCTCAACTCGCGGGCCTGGATTCCATGGGCCTGAATTCGAAGGACATAACACTGCTAGGAGCGGCGTTCGGGAAATCTCACGCAAAGCTGCCGGTCGAGGAGGAAGAATCTCCTCAACCGAAACCGGCGGAGATAGATGGCGAAAATGCACAGGTTGTCCGAGGCAAGATCTACGTGCAGGACGATGTCAAAGAGCAGATTGTTGGCAGCGTAAGAGCAGTGAAAGGAGATGGAAACGGCAAGAAAGGCCTGCCGAGATCTTCGTCGGTAGAAGAGAACTTAGTTCTCGGCGTTGCTTTGGATGGATCAAAGAGGACATTGCCTCTCAATGGTCCAGAAACCAATATAGATGTTAAAAGGCTGTAAATAACACTTACAAAATAGAAAATCGCTCTTGTAGATTTCCGTGTGATTCATCATAGAGTTCATGAAATAAGATATGATAAAAGAGATCCTACACAACTATATAAGCATCTAATTTTATTTTTTTTTATCTTTAGAGAAGTTTGATTTTCTCGCCACAGCTCCAGGGGTGCTCTTGATTGCGGTTCTTTCGGACCTGGAAAGCCGCGGACAATTTCCCACACAGTCTCATGATCCTGGAGTTTCCTTTCTTTCCAAAAGCTCCCGAGAGGCTGCTCGATCGCTCGAGCTTGGCACCAGCTCCTCCACCCAGCAGTGCTTCCTCGAGCCTCCTGCTGAAAGAATTGAGCTCGTAAGCGTCGAGCAGATTGCTTCTCCTGTTGTCTACCACAATCTGGAGCTTCCCGCTCTCTTCCAGAGCTTCAAAAGCTTCCATCCTAAACCGCGAAGTCGAAGCTCGAGCAGCCCCTGCTGGTGCTGTCACTACAGCATGCTGAGAATCGGCGTTTCCGGCACCTCCTCCTCCTCGACCATACCATGCCCAAGCTGCGGCCTTTCTCTGCTCGATCAAGCCTGCATTCTCGTCTCCCGAGCTCCGCTCGTCTTTCACCTCGCACTGATCAAAGTAGCTGCTCCTTGCTGCTCCTACACGATTCATACGACCTGGGTGACCACATCAAACGCAAAAAATCAGAGTCGGATTTATCTTTCCGGCCTAGACAACCAAAAGCTGTCTACGATTACGAAAGAAAAGGAGAAAAAGCCTACTAGACTGGATGAATGATGTAAAACTTACGCGAAGGCCAGAAAAATCCCATGTGATTCTCCTTTTTTTTCCGAGCACTAGCCTGTGAATGATAGACAGCCTTTTGAGGCACGCGAAGCTAGCTGCAAAAACCGAGTTTTTCTAAGTATGTAAACCGTAAGATAAGATAAACACAGCACAACCTTGGACACATTCCTGACTGTACTGCCTGTCGCGAGGATGGCCACTGCAGTGAAAGAAAAGAATTTTTAAGAATCTGCTGCAAAAAAACAAAGGAAAAAACAGACCTTGCTCGTCACCGCGTCATCCGGAAGAAATCTGCAACGTAAAAGACTGGACAAGGAAGAAAACGATAAACAAAAGTTAGAGAAAAACAAAATGGAGATGGAGCGTCCAGTTTAAGCAGCTGCGATGGTAGAAAAGATCTTCTTCTTTACTAGAAAATGTGGACAATGTCATAGACGAGCGTCCAAAAGAGCACGAAAGACATGAGCCCCTGGAGGAAACCATCGAACGCCACGCGGTGCCACGAATCGAAGAAGGCGCTGGTGTTGAATCGGGTCTTGGCAGCGAGCCCAGCCGATGCGCACAGCATCACCAGGAAGTAGCAAAGGAATCCATACACACCGGTGAGCCCTAGAACGCCCGCGATGGCGCCCGCCACGATCGACAGGAACGTCCGGCAGTAGTAGGCGATCCTGAGATTGTGCTGCACATTTTCGGCGCTGAGAGCGAGCGAATCGAGCGGATCATCGGCCTTCTTCGCGTCGGCAGCGTCGTGAGCCAGCGCCATTCCCCCAAAGCCCTAAAATCTATTAGCCCTAAATCTTGATCCAGGAGAATATACTTTATTTAAACTATCTACAAATGTTGGGTGTAAGATCGGCTAGAATGCTGCTAGAATGCGCTCTTGTGGCGGCTTTCTTTTCATATTTTCTAGCTCTTTCGCTTTTGTTTTCGCTTGTCTCTGGATCTCGCGACGAAGAAAATCTGGTAACGAGTTTTTTGATGGCCACTGGAGTCGGGCACTCCGATCTGTTGTTGAGGAAGCTAGAAATCTGCAAGAAATCACAAAAGGAGTCAGTTTTTTTCTTAGTTAAAGCGAAGCTTAGATACCTTTCTTTGCAGGCTATGAATCTCTCGCTCCAGCTCCAGGATCGTCTCGTCTTTACGCCTGGAAACGTCTTCTAGAGCGGCTAATCTCTAGGAAAATCACAAAAGGGAATCGTCGCAAAGACAAACAAGAGCGTTGCTTACTTGCGTTGCGGAAGAACAGTGGCAACAGTGCTGTCCATTTGACGTCTTTCGAGCTCGATTCAATTGTTGCTGGAGGAATCTTTCTCGAGTTTCACTCGCTTGGACGCGCTCCCTTAGCATTGTCACCTCGGATTCCATGCCAGCAACCTGTTACAAGCATGCTTCCAAGTTCTAAACAGACAAAGAGAAAACGAAAGCAAACTTTTCGTAGTACCTGCGCAGCAGCTCTCTCGAGCTCGCTTAGAAGCTCGTCCGCAATCAAATCCACAGAGATCTCCTGCCTGGCACGTTGATCTTCCCCAAAAGCATCCACCGCATTTCGTATCGCCGAAACCATCTCCTTCCCCAGCAAATGCGACGAGGGCGACGTCCTGATCTTCGAAGGAGCTTCCAGAGGATCAAAAGAAATCCGCGCTTCCGGAAGGTCTTCGCAACCATCTTCTTCCGTCATCGATCGCGAAGCTGGCGCGATCACTCCCATTCCAATGCAAAATTCTCGCATTTCTTCCTGTGGAAAGAGTCCCCTTGGCGAAATTCCTTGCTGAAAGAAAGGGCATACCTCGATCGACGCCTCATCCTCTTCCGGATCGCGGAGAAGCGGGATCCAGTCCTCCCCGCGATCGCGTCGATTAGCCGCCGCCTCAGAGGAGCGCAGCCTCAATTCGGGACCAGACCTCGCAACCCTGCCCTGCGCAACAGTACCTCGATCGCCGAGTCCCAGCGCCTGCCGATTCGATCGATGGCAACGCTGCCGGACGCGGCAGTGGATCATCCCTAGCTATGGCGGCCGAGCCGATGATCCACCGCGGACACATTCAAGAAAGAAGAAGTTTCTTCCACAAAGGAGCCGTTCGTGAAGATTCGAGCATATTCGCATTGTGCTAAGAATATTTTTTGCCAGGATTCGAAACCGCGACCTCGTGCTAAGCCCTAATCTTTTTTAAGGGGGTCTTCTTCTTCTTCTCGCGTAGACCGACCGAGCTATGGAGGAAGTGAGGATCGTTTCCGTGCAAATGGTTGCGCCGGCAGAGCCGCCCAATCCATCCTCCTTTCGCGAATCGATCAAGCTTACACTCTACGATCGAGCAATGCGCTTTGCTCTCTACCAGAAGAGGATCCTCTTCTACAATCCGGTGGAGCCGTCCAGCATCGATTGCCACATCCAATCTCTCAAGGGCAGCCTCGCCCAAGCGCTTGTCAGCTTCTATCCTCTCGCCGGTAGGCTCTCGAGCTCCTCTCTCGAGATCGATTGCTCCACGCTCTCGGTCCAGTTCACGGAGGCAGTGACCGATGCAACGCTGGGCGATCTCGCCATCCGGCCCTCGAGTTTCTGTGACAAGCTTTGCGACATGGGATCTTCTCCAACTTGGCCATGGAGTCCAGATTTGCCACTGCTATTCGCACAGGTAAGCTTAGATCCTCGGAGTTCTTGACAAGTTCTCCGGAGTTTCCGGAAGAATGTACTTCCGGAGAACCTACCTTGACTCTTCGTTTTCACACACGGTTTTTCCTTGACCAGGTGACGAGATTTGTCGATGGTGGGATCAGCGTCGCGATCGCTTTCAGCCACCAAGTTTGCGACGGCGTTAGCGGATGGCATTTCTTCAATTCCTGGGCTCAAATCGCTCGAGATGGTGTCTTGCGAAATCCGCCAGTGGTTTCATACGAAGTGGAAGAACAAGACATGGAGCTCGAGGAAGCATTCGAGGTCGCAGCGTCCATAGGCTACAAAGTCAAGAAATCAGCGTCATCACCCCGGGATCTCTCCAAACCACGCGAATCAATCTCCTCGAGCTCTATGCCGCAGCTGGACGTCAGGCTCTTCCGCCTGGATCAGAGCCACATCTCCGAGCTCAAATCCAGATGCCTGGAAGAAACTCGCGCCAGCTTCTCCAGCTATGAAGTCGTGTGCGCGTACTTTTGGACGCTAACCGCGCGCCATCGCGGCTTGCGCCCGGATCAAGAGGCCGCGATCGCGATTCTTTTCGACAGCCGGGGAAGGTTCGCCAAAGTCCCAGAGTTTTACTTGGGAAACGCCATCGCCACCGCGATCGTGAGCGCTAGAGTCGAGGATCTGACGTCCAAGGGGATTGGTTACGCCGCGGGCCTCCTGCACGACGCCATCGTGAGCATGGACGAGAAGAAGAACCAAGCCCAGCTGAAGTTCATGTATCACGTCATGGAAACCGGATTCATCACAGAGATGGAGATCGATCCAGCGTCTTTCAGCCTTGTGGTGAGCTCTCCCCGGCATCCGGTCTACGAGACAGACTTTGGATTTGGAAGGCCAGCCGGTGTTACATTTGGGACCAACGATTTGAGCGACGGCAAGATCTATCTCTTTCCATCGCCCGCTGGAAACCGGGGTGTGGAAGTGAGTGTGGTTCTTCATCCAGAGAGATTCACACTAGAACTAGTATTAGACTTAGAGAGTATTGGACTCCCGCAGGATATTCTTGCAAATTCCCTTAAATTAATTAAATGAAAGACTTTTAACTTTTAAAAAGTTCACATCGAAAATTAATCCAATATCGGGCTTGATTCCTTGAGAAAGTTGCTTAATGTTTTTTCATCCTTCATCCTCGAGCTTTGGAAACAAATGTCGTCATAGACTTATATGCTATTGTTTCGAATTATGCTGTGTGATCTTCACAACGTGTGAACCATATCTTGGATCCATATCAATGGATTGGAGATTGTTAACGATGCAAGATCCTTTGGTAGATCATTCCCTGTGATGAAAGCTACTTCCCGGAGCCTCTGTATGGCTCTCGCCATCTTCGAGTTTGCGACAAGGTGCCATGGAGACTCCAGCAAGTTGGGAGAGAGGAGCAGCGCGTATGCCACGGCCAGCGTCCCGGAGAAGACGTCCAACTGAATCGACCATTTGCTCCGCAGCAAGAAGATTGCAAGAGAGGAAAGGGCGGTGGTGCCAGCGAAAGTGGGCAGAACGATCGACCAGGCATAGCTGAAGATCCAAGGATCATTGAACTCGAGCATGAGCTGCCAGGCCATGTTGAGCACGCCCACGAAGCACAAGCTTGCCTTGGACAGTTCAATCGTGGGATTTGTCCATGCCATCGAAAGGATTCCAGTCAGACCAGAGGCGAGCATGATGAGAGTGTAGATGGTGTTGAAGTTGATGCCCCAGATCACCGCTAGCATCTCACCTGTGGAAACAAGATGATCCTTTGAGTGCTCTAGCTAGAGAAGGTGATGCAAAGAAACTTACAGAAGATCAAAGGGACTAGTGTGAGGAAGAACTGGAGATCAAGGCCCTGTTTATCTGGATTGCCTTCAAGATTGAGGATCGCCAAGATGCTGAGAAGAGATTGGAAAACAAGTGGCCAATAGCCCAGCGCGTAGAAGAAACTTTGCCACTTGAACAGCCACTGGTGATTGCTCCACCGCTGCAAGATCTCCTCTAGACTATACTCACCACTCACCATGGGCAAAGCCATTGTCCTTCCTTTTGAAACCCTAACTCAGAAATCTCAACAATCCTTAAAATGTTTCAGGAACTAGAAAAAGAATATATTTAATTGTGTTAGATTCTTAATATATAATTAAAATTCTTTTATTTCAGAATAAACTTTAATGAAAATAAATTGAGAATTTTAAAAAATAAATTAAAATATTGTCAATGGAAAATAAAAATAAAATTAATGGTTTCATTAATTTATATAAAGAAAATTTAATTTTTGAGTGTTAGAGGGTTAAATATTATGATGTAAAACTATGTTAAAGTATAAATTTATTGTGAACTTAAGAATCCATTCTAAGTGTAACAAATTCAACAGTAAAATGAAAAAGAAACCCTTTCTTTTGCAATTACTTCTCTTTCTATGAATATCCAAAGATAAAATTTTAATAATCCAAGTTTTGGATATTCATTAGCATTTACAAATATTATTGTCAGTGTTGGATATTAAATATATTTAAGTTAAAATTATTAATTTTAAAAGTAAATTTCATTAAATTAATTAAATTTATATGTATGTATGTATGTTTAAAATTTAAGTTTTTAATAATTGGTATAAAAAAACAAGAAATAAATTTCTTGAAAATATAATATTTACTTTATATTAATATTAAATTAATCTTATATTAATTTTATTTTATTCCTAGAAAAAGAGGAAATGGATGAATTCCTTAATATAATCAAAATTACTCAAAATTTTTAAATACACATAATTAAGTATTTCAGCTCTTTGTAAATATAAATTTTATTCAGGCTTTATAGTTCTAAAATCGCTTGTTTTGCTTAATAGTAGTGTTATTCTTACTTATTAATCCAATTGATCAAATAAAGTTTAGAATTATAAGCATGTTTGTAATTTATAAACACAAGATTAATCTTATTGCATATCAACCATTAGATGATAGAATAAAAAGAATATACTAAAAAGAGTTTAAGAAAGTTTATAAATTATAAACATGTTTATAAATTATAAATACAAGATTAATCTAAATGAATAACAACCGTTAGATGGTAGAATATTCTAGAATAGTTAAGCACATTTTACAAGTTTACTTAAACAAACTAAAAAACTACAAAATAACTTACCAAATCTTTCAAAATAATCATGAATAAATTATTTTAATGCTAAATTGTTACTTTTTATAGAGAATATTTTTTAATATTCTTAAATATTTCCAAGCAAACAAAGGACATTGTCTTGTGTAACGGCAGGACAAACACAGAAAAGCATTTATTAATCCTAGGCGTATAAGGTAGTATGTACATAAACGAATACGAGGCGCGACTATTTCTCTCCAAACCACTGGTTGAGAGTCTCCATGACAACGTCGCCCTTGATCACGGGATTGTCCGGCAGTAGAGGCAAGCTGTTGTCAGGCTTCTCCAAGCGCTCCACCACAACCGGCGCGGCAGGGACGCTCTCCCACCAGGCCTTGAGTCGAGCGAAAAACTCACGCACCATTGGCCTCCGGAACTTGAGCTCCATGGTGAACTGATCCAGGACAAGGAAAGCCACGATGATCTGGAATGGCAGCGTCACGAGAAGGCCAGCGGCAGCGATCACGGAGAGCAAAGCCAAGTTGGTCGCCTGGAAAACTCAAACCAAGATCAACAAAATGAAAGAGAAGTTAAGAGACTACCTTTGGATTGCTGGACAGAGCGATCGTCCGGAGCTTCAAGAGAGCTACGTTGACGTTCTGGAGGAACGTCTCGAGTTGAGCCAGTGCTTCCTTCAGGGAGATTATCTTTTGGAGTGTGTTGGAGGGAGGTTGTTCCTGGATTGTAACTTTTCCAAAGTCCGGCTCTACGTGTCCATTGGCTCTCAAACCTCGCAGTGCCAAAACTCCGATGCTACTGATAAGTAAAACACTGGGAAAAACGTAGCGCAGCCATCTCCTACAAAAGATATATAGTTAAAAATGAACGAGAAGAGTTCTTCCAAGTGCTTACAAGTATAAGGCACCATAGAAGCACGCCAAGAACGCCAGTGTCTTTGGTGGCTCTTTCCATTCTTTAAGTTTCTTAAGCTCCATCACCATCGCTAGCAAAGGGGACATAAGTTCCTGCCAAAACAAAAACACGACACTAACTTCCATCGCTAGAAAAGTTGCGTACCTTGAAAAGATCAATGTTTTCTGGAATTCCTGCGATTATAGCCCCGTCAATGGTTGCTTTCGTCAACTCAAGCTCCCTGTTTTGCTCCTTGCATTCCCCCACTGCCCTCTCCAGCTGACTCAAGCCTCCAACTACGTGATTCTTTCCCAGAACCATGCCTCCTCCTCCCAGTCTTTGCCTCCAAAATGCTATGGACTCTGCGCGGTTCCACGTCTCTGAGTCCATCCATTTTCGGAAGTAGATGCTACCATCCGTGCCAACTATATAGCCGCTTGAAGTGAGTTCGTTGTTTTTCGGGACCTGCGAGTTCTCGTAAGAGCTTAGCTCCATCCTGCCACCCCAAAAGTCTACTGCCAGCGATTGAAGCACCAAGAACCCAGCTGCTGTGCTCGAAACATATGAATACTGGAGAAGTTTCTCTGGATGCTCCGGTGCTTTCTTTAAGGTAGCTTGCAAAGCTTGAAACCTTGCTATCCCAAGCAGCGCACTGTTTATGGCCCTTCTCCTTCCAGTCTTGGAGACGTAAGCGTATTCTGGAGAAGTTTCGCTCGTCTTTGGAGCATACTCTCGAATAAACCTGTGCACCATCATCATTTCTAGAATGAACAGGTACCAAATTTCCCGGCGACCTCTACCTGTGAAGTCGACAAATTCCAGCACCCATGGATCGTCCCTGCAAGATAGCATTCAAGTACAGATATTACACATCGCTTAAGTCAAAAACGTTCTCAAAACGTACTCCGAGCTCGAAGAAATCGAAATTGCAGAATCAAAGAGCTCCATCCCGAGGGGCCCAACTCTCCTACGTTCAATTTTAGCCTCGGGTCCATCAAAACTGAGACGCAGTGTTTGTTTATCCTGGAAAGCAATCCTGAAAGGCTATGCAATACATAAAAGTCAGAAGGACTAATGCTGGAAGAAAAAGAAACCAAGCTAAACCTCGAAATAGAGAGCACGATCCGTCATAGTCAAATTTCCAGGCCACGCCATCCCATTATCCCATTTCTGCACAGGTTGCCTCCGGCTAGCTCCAATACAAATAAGACTTTCGTCACGATCGAGCTCTAAGTTACATTCCTGACGAAAAATGTGTCGACCATTTACAACACTGAATTTAGAGAAAACATAAAACTTAAAACAGAATCGAAGGAAAAAAACAAAAAGGTTTTGACACTCACCCGCACAGCTCGCAAAGATATCTATCCCAAGTGTCAAACGACAAACCATCTTTGTCGCCAGTAAGAGCTTTAAACAGGTGGTGCGCCGTGGCTAAGTCGGCAGCTCCAGGTATGGAGGGCGCGATTCTTGCAAACGCTGGTTCTTGTACAAGTGTCTGCACCAAAAAGAGTTTTGGAGACGAAAATAAAAACAGAAAAGAAGGCTTACTTGAATTTTTTCTTGAGCTTCCATGTAAGGTTGCTGCCATGCCAGCATTGTTATAAAGGTGAGACGTCGAAACGCAGCATCCTGGAGAAGGAGAGAGCGATCACAAACAAACGCTTTCACAAAGTTATTGACAAGTTCTACCTTTAAGTTTGGTATGAAATCTCCAGAGCCTCTTCCCAGGAACCGAAAGCAGCAAAACTCGAGTAAGTTTCGTGCTTCGTTTTGCACAGAAACTGGAGCATATCTTTCGAAATGTTCTCTCATCCTCCTGCCTGTCACTCCACTCAATCTTTTTTTTCCCCCGCGGAGAAGGAAAGAAAAAACCGTCATTGGATTCTCATCGATCGATCGAACTAGAACACTTACCGACTGAATTGCTCAATCGCATTGATCGCAGCAGTAGAAAGCTCGCCTCTAGGCGTTTTACTGTCCACTGTTTGCTCCTTAACACTAAACGCCTCTAGCAGCTGCCGTTGCGCGTCGATTCCACCATCGTCCCTCACATTCTGATCGCCTTGCCAGAACGCACTGATGACTGCGCCAGAATCGAGAGCTAGAAACCAAGAAATCTCACAATATCATACCATTCCGCCTCGAGCAATGCCTCAATCGTCGAAACGCCGCCTTGCGACCGCAGCAGCAGAGATTCAGCTGGAAGAATACGCCGCGATTGACTGGAAGAAGCCAGGAACTCATCCCCGGCGCCCAGACACATCCCTCCATTTTTCCTTGTTCTTCGCTAGGGTAGAAAGCGAATATGCCACCTCCACATACTTTATTCCACGTAGTTTCCACGTGGGCACTGTACAAAGCCCTTATCTCTAGCCGTTGGATAAATCCTCTAAATTTGTGAAAAGTATTTACCTAATCACTTCAGCTCAAAATCTTAAACTGTTGGAGAAGAAATTTGGAGCAAATAAGAAGAGGGAAAAACAAAATTTAAAATATTAACCTCTACAAAGTATTGTTTAAACGGATAAGGATTGAACTTTAAACGAATGCAAACTTTAAAAGCTTTTTAATAAGAGATATTAAGCAAGTGTTAAAGGAAAAGTGATTTTAAAGAAACCCTAAATGAAATGTTAATAAAAATTTGCAAAGATTGTTCTTGATTTAAAAGTGCTGTGCATAGCATACCGAGCAACCACTTGAAGCTTTTCAAAAGCAGTGATGAACAGTCTCGTTCCCAGGCATTTCTTTGCATAACAGCTCTTTGATTGCACATGAGGTTTGTGATTGGGATTCTTTAAGTAGCAAAATTAAGTGGCTAGAAGCCATTGGAATCTCTATACCATAGAATATGGAGATCTTTTGATTTTTTTACTTTCGAAAAGTACTTTCGAAATGCCGCTGCAGCTCTCGAATGTAATTAGCTAGCAAAATAAAATCAAAATCAAAACTTTGAGATCTTTAATGAAATTTTACAAGATGCAAATCGTCTCGTCATGGCCTTCTTTGCTCCATCCAGCACAGTCCTGTTACCACTTGTTCCAGTTTTCACCAAGCTTTCAGAGGTATGCTCAGGTATGCTCGTCTAGTTTTTAATTTCTCACTCAAAGAAAAGCCTTTGAGCTAACCAAGGCATCAAGCTTTGCTGTTGCTCACGCTACCAAGCAATCCCCCGATCATTCGAGCTCTCTTCTAGCGCTCTTCATTCTACGATCTTGCCACTCAAGCCGTAGCATTGCAAGTACTGTCCATGTCTATGAATTTATCTTAGATGTGCTGGGCTCTACTTTTTACTTGTTATGTGCCTTCCTTCTGCGTGTTTTCTCTCTCTTGATGGCAAGGCTCCATTTTACATGAGCTTAGCTGCCGTCTTCGCAAATGCTCTTTTGGACTGGGGAGTAGCACTATACTAATATGGCTACTCCATCTTGTTTAAGGAAGTACATAATTTTAAACACACGATTAAGAGCTTGGCCACGAAAGATGTTTCATCCTCGAGGAAGCATGCCTTGAACTCCTCATCGTCAATGCGTACTGCACTGACTAGGGCCAAGAGCTAGAAAAACACAGTTCAAAAACTTCTTCAGTGTTCACAGTAACACAAGATTGGTGGAATTTTGTCTCTTTTTGTGAATCTAGTGTTAAAGATAAGTGCACTCAGTGTGCAATCTTTGCACATGTGCATGCGAGTGAATAACTAGGTACAAAGCTCTCCATGTACCACGCTTGGATTGCGCTCCCCCTCCGCAACTCGAGCGTGGCATCCACGGTTTCTCTCAAGCCCGGGGGCACAACCGCAGCCCCAAGCTTGAATAGGCGATCCTCCTCCCTGCTGTAGACTTCAAGGGAACAAGGCTCATTCGAGATAAAAGGGAACTACTTCAACTGCTGAGGGATTGCAGCTCTGTCTGCTCGTGAGACAAAGAAACAAAAAAAGAGTGGTCGCCAACTTTGTGGAAAACAGCATCTATATCTGCTCTGAACAGCACTAGACACAGTCGACAAAATAGAATGTTAGCAAATGGCGATGCTAGGCTGCTGCTAAGAGTTGCGCGATCATATGTGCTTGTCCAGGGCAGGAGGAAGATCGATGCAGGTTGTTTATCATCTTTTCTTGTTCTCTTAGTCATCACTGAAAAATGAAACACTTAACAGGTTTTTGATCCAAGCAAGTAAGTTTCATTGATTTCTTGAAAAAGTCAGTATTCGTGAGCTCCCGATCAATCTTTGGATGAGGGATTTCGTGGACAAAAGCAACAAGTCAAAAACCAACAAAGCTGCATCCGCCCGATTAGACATCGATGTCGTATGTGCGGTGAGCCAGGAGCTTGAACATGAAAGATGTTTCACTCTGCTTGTTGTACACGAGGAACTCTGCCTTGACGTCCTCTTCGTCCTCGTCGTCAATGCGAGCCAGGCATGCTGCCTCCTTTTCCGGTGAACTCTTGCGCGAGCCCACGAAGCACTCCCCCAATCTCGACATCCTCGCCATGTAACAGCCGCGGCTCTCTGGCTCATAATCCATTGGCGTCACGTAATACACCTTCGTCTCCGGGTCGCTGAGCACGCCCAAGTGGTTGCCCGATGCGCGCTGCCTCTGCAGGACGTGGAACGTGAAGGGAGGGTGGCCATGCAGCTGCCGCATGGCTGGAGCGGCCCCCTTACGGATCGCCTCGTCTCTGAAAAATAAACTGAAAAATCGAAAATGCTGAAGGCTCACAAGATCGGCTTCTCTCGACAAGTTCGACAGGAAGCTCCGAGTTGCTCAACCACAGCCGCGCATCTAACACGGCAATGTAGACGTTCTCCTCGTGCGTAAGGTAAGGGCACATCGTAATAAGAGAAGCAAGCCTTCCGCCGTCACTCAGATCTACCAGGAGCTGCTCCAGATCCTTGCAGTTACAGTGGTTTTTGTCGGTAGTTTCAACTCCCATGGCTTGCAGCGCGGGATGTCATTAAGAAAGAAATCCCGTTATGGGTTCCTTTAACAGCAAATTAAACTCCACAGCGAGAAAAGCAGTGGGGTATTCCTCCTAGGTACGTATTTCTCCACGTACCACGCTTCGATTGTCTCAAACAGAGCTCCACCCTATGGAGATGAGAGCGTGTACGTCCATTGGCCAGCCCTAAAAGACAAGATTAAGTATTTACTTAATCACTTCAGCTGAATCTTAAGCCGTTGGTGATTTATACACACAACCCTTGAAACCTGCGAAGACAAGAAATTTGGAGCAAAAGAGAAGAGGGCAAATCTCTTTGATTTCTCCCCTCTTGGGTGGATTTGTTTTTCCTCTTGGCGATGTCTTGCTCGTGCTGTTGCTGTACGTGCTCGTATTCAACGCTGGAATGGTGCACAGCTCCACTTTGGAAGATTTATTGCATCCTTCGCTACTTTGAGAAGGAGCTGATGCATCAAATCTTTGTCATTGGCCTCTTTAGAAACTGGTAAGCTTCCTTTCTTCGAGATTGTCCTGGAAAAAGAAAACAAAATGGTTTTCTCAGGAGACAAAGAGGCGTTCGATCGGAGCAAAACCTAGCAGAGATTGAGAACCTTGGGCCGATCACGCTCACTTTGGACAATCAGCCTTTCACCTGTCAAGATGGATCATGGTCTGCTGGTAAAACTCAATCCTTTACCTCTCTCGAGAATGGAAGTACAAGTCTTAGTTGTGCTCGATCCAGGTCCTGGAATCCCGAGAACAGCGATGGGAATCCATCGAGAGATTTATGTCTTGAGGCGTGAAAGGAAACACCTGGTAAAACTCGAAAAAAAAAGCACAAAACAAAACTCGTAAGTAGCTCCAAAAACTTACAGTTCTTGGATTTGTAGAAGAGAGAGGTGGCCAAGTACGCAAGGAAAACAGAAGAGCTCAAAGGCATGAAGGATAAGATCAACATGCTGGACTTCAAGTACCAGCTTCTTCTCGACATGGTAAGAACTTAAGCTCGCTGGAGTTAGAAGGAAACTTTTCTGAATAAATGGATTTGATCAATCGATTGATTGATTGAGCAGTGGACCACGAAAGTCATGGGTGGTGAGAATGGAGGCGGCGGTTCTCCGAGAAGAGGCCTCAGTAGGACACCATCACCACGAAAGAGTCCGAAGAACACTCCACAGCGGAGTCGCAGCCGATAAAAATCTGTTAATACCTGTGAAGATCGTCAAGAACAAACATTACTCCAGAAACGAGTAATGCGTTTACCGGTCTTAGAGATTAGTCTTTCTCAATTGGAGTTGACGACTTCAGATGTTGCTCAAGACCTCCGCCACAACCAAGGCCTGCTTTGCAGTCGGATGGACAATGAAATCCCTGGAAAACAGGAAACAAATGTTTTGGAGAACTTTGATTTAGGCATAGCATACCGAGGAACCGCTTGAAGCTTTTCAAAAGCAGCGATGAACAGTCCTGCAATCGAAGAGCCGTCGGAAGGATTGATGCAGAGAATTGCCTGGAAAAAGAAAAGAAAAAGAAAAAGAAAAAGAAAAAGAAATTGTTTTGCAAAATTGAGAAACAAAACAGCGATACCTGAAACGCGTGAGCAAGCAGCAATTGTGATTGTGATTCTTTGAGTAAGACCTGCGCAGTTCGATCATCGAAGCGTTGCAGCAAGACTTCGAAGGATGAAAAATCTATAGGTGGTCGCTACAAAAAGATAAAAACGTTCGAACTCTTCCAATCATAAGTTACAGAAAGAAAACCACATACCCTTGAGGAAAATAGCTTAACAAAACACTCCATTACGAATTGGAGCTTCTGCTCGGGTTTCTGGATTGCCTTATGAAATAAAAACATCGTCGATATTTAAAAGCATGTAAATAGATAAACACACCTCCAAGAAAATAGGCATTTTTTCACCGTTATTCTTGAACAGTTTGTCCACTAACTGGTCGATATAATCCTTCGTTAAGCTGACAAAGGTAAAGATTATCGCACCATTATAAACAACGATTCTCACCTCGTTTTCAGTTCATCAAGGTGAAATAGCTTGTGAAAACAATAAGAGACGTTATTACAACAAGGTCACAGAAAAACTTACCAGAGATATCAACGCTTGGGTCGATTTATAAATGATGTCGAAGTACTGGAGACTGCTATTGTTCTCTGTCACTCCCTCCAAACTAAAATGTAGCAACTCCAGGAGGATCTTATCAAAGGAAGAATTTCCACCGCACATCTCCAACTGCTTATAAACGCAAAACCTCTCCATATTTGCACCTGCGAGATCTTCAAACTTTTAGCTTCTACCCTTTCGAAAAAAAACACATACCATCGAAGCTTGCCCGTGTCTGCTCAAAATCTTTGACCAACTGATCAATGAAGTGCCGAAACACAAGTGTTTTCACCGGAAACTGAAACTCCATTGTAAAGAAAAGCATGTAAGGAGAAAATAACAGAAAGAAATAAATAAAATTTCACTTACGGCGCAGATTGGAGACTCTTTAACCATTAAATCTCTGGCAAGCGATGACAGATTCTAGAAGGCATCCGTCAGAACATGGAGAAAAGGAAAAATTAAATAAATAAATGGTGAATTGAGTTACCAAGGAGGTAATGCAGGAAACATTTTTGTAAGGGACTTCCGACGCGTAAGATATGACTACCTGTGAAAAAGAAAAGGAAGAAAGATAGATTGATCAGTATGATCGAAGAGGTTACCTCGTCTAAGTCTTTCAAAAGTCTGTAGCTCGCCATTGCCACCTCCATGGATTTGCTTTCTCGCAAACACGAGTAGACAGCTCTGTAGATGCTCCTAGAAATCCAAAACTTAGAAAAGTTTTTCTTTCTTTTCTCTTTTCTTTGCTTACTTGCTTGGCCTGGCTTTCTCGGGCATCACAAACTCCTCAAAAACGACATCCAGGAACGAAAGCTCTGAAAAGAGTTAACGAGAAACTAAAGAAAAGAAAAACCATAAAAAACGAGAGAGCTCATACTGTCGTCTCGAATGGATTCGGCGTCTTTGACGCCCTGTGAATCCAGCATTGCGAGCACATTGTCTTCCATGTAGCCCACACCAAAGTCGACAGTTTCCTGGAAAAAATTCGTTCATGAAAAAGAAATCGACAGGAGAACCATTTCTCACCCCTTCTGGCTCCGGCGCACCACCGCGCGCAGCAATCTACAAAACCAGCGAGCTCAACACACGCCACCGGAGGGAAAATGCTTACCCGGGAAGACGATCGCCGCTGCCGCTTCATCGTCCCGCCCAAACTCATTAGGGTTTACACTAGAACAGGATATTCCTTTCCCCCTTAAGAGCCTTTTGGTCGATCGAGGCAACGAGTGTGATAGCTTGATTGAGGCTCGCGAGACCATCGCCCACGATCAGGGATGAGCTGCCGCAATGGAAGAAATGCCGCCACTTCCACTCCATGAGATCCTATTCATCTAGATCCTATCAAGCTCCACTCCCTGGTTCCTGGAAATCCCCCCAAAGCATCTCGACCTACGCCTCTGCGATCCGGCTTTGCAGGAACTCGAATCGCTCTCCGTGCACCTAGTTGGAAATGGCTGGGATTGAAACACCTTCTCCTAGTGGAATAGTTTGGCAAATGCGGCAGCTTGGACGAATCCCACTGGGCATTTGAGAGAATTGCGATGCACTCATGGATGTATTATATTATTTAGAATAAAATTTTGGATGTGTAAATCTTGAGAAGGGGAAGTTACAATGAAAAATTGACTCCATTTTTGAGATCATGACGGCAGCCTACACTGGCAATGGGAATCTCCACGAAGCTAGGAGGATCTTCGCCCAGATGCCTAACAAAGATATTGTGTCATGCACTGCATATTCCCAGGTGCGGAGACATGTTCGACTAGATGCCGCAGTGGTCGTGGAACGCAATCATAAGGGTATATTCTCTGTCTGGCTCTCTCGACACCGCAAAGGATCTTTTTGACAAGATGCCCCAGCAGACAATCGTGTGCTGGTCGCGGAATATGCCCAGAAACGGCGAGTGAGAAGATTCTAATGAGGGATATGGTGCTGTGGAACAAGGTGGTTGACGTGGGAATGGCGAACAAGGCCATCAAGCTCTTGGAGGCGATGTCTCATGGAACACGCGAACGAAGGTGTTTGTGCAGCTTGGAGATCTCGAAAGCTCAAAGAGGTCGTTTGAATCCACTCCAAAGCCGGACTTGGCATCATTTACTACAATGGTGGTGGCGTTTTCGCAGCAGGGGAAGCTCCCAAATGCGAGAGAGATGTTCGATCGGATGCCCTGTCGAGACACAGTGGTGTGGACGACAATGGTTTCGGCTTATGCTCAAAACAGGCATGTCAACAGCGCGAGAAATCTGTTCCATGAGATGCCAGAGAAGAACTTGTGTCGTGGAACGCAATGGTGGCGGCGTACGGACAGAACTGCGATGGAGCTACTGCAGTTCATCTGTTTAGATTAATGGATCTGGAGGGTATTCAAGTGGATTCTATAAGTTTGGTGAGTGCTTTGGATTGATGTTCTTCCGAGACAGCTCTGGCCGAAGGATTAAATATAGAATGCTATGAAGCTTAAACTATGAATTCAGAACTTTGCAGGCTCTGGGAAAATTGAGGGACAATTGAAGGACAGATTCACCACAAGTACTGAATATCACATAGGAAGAGTCTGAGGTTTATGGTGATGCTGTGGAGCTGGGATTTTATCAAGATACAACTCTTGCAAACTCGCTAGTTGCAATGTATGCGAGCTGTGGATGCCTTGGTGAAGCTTGCAAGCTGTTTGATGGAATTCTAGCAAAGAATGTGGTGTCTTGGCCGACCATGGCGCTGCTTACGCATAGAACAGCAAGAACTATGCCACTGATGCCAAACAAGGTAACTCTCACAACTGTCCTAAGGCTGTGTAGTCAAAGTGGTAAACTATGTGATGCCAGAGAGAACTTCATACTTGTGACTGGAGATTTTGAGCCTCTCAACATGGGGAGAAACACATGAATCCAGTTGTCAATTAAAGTGATATCTTGTGTGAACTCCTTACCCTAAAAGTGGAGAGTATATTCCCAATATTTTAACAATAGAATATTCTAGAGAAACTCACTCAATGTTATGCATATCCTAATAGACAACCATAGAGGATTGCATAGACTTTATTGCATACAAAAAACCCATGACCATTACAACATAATACACTATATTAACACTGCTGCAAGAAAAAGTAGAGGGAAACACAAAAGAAAAAGCCAAGAAAGAGGAAAGGAGGAAGTGAAAAATTCCAGATTCAAAGGAAAACCATGATGGGCAAAACTAGTTTCATATTTCTTTATTACTCCCTTTTTATTTTGCTTGATTTTCCATTTTTTCTACTTTGCTTTGGGTTAAGTGTTAAGTTCCAAGTGAAGGAGAATCACTTATCTGGAATTCTTAAGTTTTATAAAGTTTTAGTGTTTCTATAAATATGCTCAACTAGTAGATTTAGACAGTTTTTATAAATAACCAATAGGACTAAACGGGACCACACATGGGTATAATAGTGAAAGTGTTTGGTAGACATGGTAAGTTATCATTGGCAATATTAAGGAACTAGTCTCAATACAAAGGGGTTTTTATCATTAGTTAATGCAAGATATAATGAAATAGGAACTCCTTATATGGGCTAAGTATGCTTACTTAATAGCATATAGAAATTCTATCCTTATATTCGTCCAGTCTAAGTACACTCAAAATGCCCAATTAACTCCATTAGCACAAGAAGGATTAATAAAAGGTCTAACAATACTAATTTTTTGCCGTGCTAACAAATAAATTTCAATACCCACAATTACATTTGCAATACATCCCCAATCTCTTGAAAGGAAGCTTAGGTATATTTTAAAATTGTTATACCAGTAAATGCATTTATAAGGAGCTTTGTATCCCATACTTGAAGTAACTCCTTAGTAGCTACAATATTTTAAGTAATATAAAGCTTCTTCTTCATCACATTCTCAAGCTTGCTCTTCAATTTCTTTTCATTATTACGATACCAAGTCTTGAGAAGCTCCAAGCAAAAAACTTATTCATTGAAGGAGAGTTTGCTTTTTACAATGTTATAAATTAATTTTTCATGTGCTTTTCCATTTCTTGTAAGTATAAAGATTTCAAAGTGGAATGAGAAAGATAAAAAGTTCATTGCCATGAGAGCATATCTCCACAATGCAATCCAACTAATCTTGATTCTGTTGAATATCTACAAATTGACCTTTGACTTCTTCAAATTCAAAATGCATTACTCAATCTGTCATAGTTCAAGGTTCTTTTTCCCCTCATCAACTATTTGCATAATCTTCAAATACAAGTTTTGCTCTACCTTAACAATTAGGTAAAAGGAAAACTTATAAATAGAAAAATACAAGTTTATGCAAGAGAAGTACCTTTGCTCAGACATCAACCAAAAAATCCATAGGCACCTATTACTAGATAAGCAACTTCTTGCATTTACGTACAACAAGTTTTGCTTATACTACTTCCATAACCTTGCAACTTTGATTTTTGAGAAAGATAGAACATGCTAACATATTAAAGGTGCTTAATCTTATAGATTAGGATATGCACTTGGAATGCAAACTAGTTAAGCTTGTAATATAGTTGGTGAAATCAAAAGCTATTAATGAATTTTTACATGCTGATTTTATGACATGCTAAATTAAACTTCATAGCTTAGTTCAATCTTTTAGTTCCACAAATACCACTAGAACAGAAATATATCACTTATAATTATCTTGAAAGTTTTCTTGAATACACCTTCAAAGCACTAGCCACTAGTGGTTTTTATTGATAATGTAGAACATTCAGCCTACAAAGGCTTTTATCTTTTTATGATACACTATCAAAGCATCGAATGCTTGAAATTTCATTTGCTAAATTGATCCCAAGTTTGCTTGATCTCCCAAGTAACTATGTTTATACAATTAGTTTATAAGAATGATAATGACAAAGCCACAAATTTTTCTTTTCCAATTTGCTAGTTTACTTCATATATTCAACTACCTCCACCTTAGCTTTAGTTAATAAATGTTCCAACCGTGTGCCTAAATTCAACTTCTGTGAAAAAGGTATAAATAGCCATGTTGAGGCTATAGGCCAAATGCACCTAGTGACTTTGTTTGAGATGACAAAGTGGAATTTTAAATTTTTGAAGTCCTCTTTAAGCCATTTCACCTACACTTTATTGATAATTCATTCTTGAGCCTAGACAATAATATTATGTACAATGATATTAACCTCTACCATATTTAAAGCCTAGCCTTCAACTATTATTTTATTTCCACCATCTATATTACCACTTATATGTTCTACCTTATTTCCATCATTTCTAGCATTAGTAGCTAATTGTACTTGATGATTACTATCAATAGCTATAATCAACTCCTTCATTCCCAAGACTTTCAACATCAAGGTTAGCAACTACTCCATTCATGTGAATGTTGTATTAGTCAAAAGAGTGTTATCAAGGGTGGCTAGTGCAAGTGAAGTTTCACATTTTTTTTTTGATGAAGTGCTAATTATAACACGCTTAACTTAATTCACTCTAACATATTTGGCTCTATATAAATCAAAATGCTATAGAAGCAAACACCAAATTTCATAAGTGATTTAGATGGCCTTTGATGTAAATAATGTAATTACTGTAAAGTGATTAAATTAATAGTATATATCATCTCTAGAATTTTTATAAAAGAAATTTGGTTGGTCTTGAGGATTAGCAACAAAAGAAGGACAAGCTATATCACATGCTATGAATACTGCTAAAAGAGGAAGAAGTTGCTACAAAAGAAGCTTTAAAATGAACATAAATGATAAACAAAAAAGAAAAAATGCAATCTTGAACATTAGATAGCACCTTCTATCCATTATTCTCTAAAAACTTTGTTCCTTGGGCTTTATCTAATAGAAAGCTACAAGAACAAAATAAATCTAGACAATGTAAAAACTAAAATCATAAATCTAAACACTCCTTAGAAATAATTAAAATTACCTCTAAACATAAGTATATAGAATACATAAATAGGATTGAAATAAATCTAACAACTATCAAAATCCTTTTATGCTAATAATAGTATACAATATTGTAATTATTTATTTAACACTTTTTCCATTGTGAGTGCATGGAATACAGAAAGGGAATACATAAAATGTGCATCTCAATTAACCCAACCTAGCTTATATACAGGAGTGTGGTCTAGATTGAAACCAATCTTACGGCTACCAAAATCCCACTACGTATTAGTATACAACATTATAGCCATACATTTGAACCTCACATCATCCCCTCCTCTCGGAATGATAGAAGACTATTAGGGTTCTCTTGTAGATGGGGCTGGGATTTAGAGGAACATTAAGAGGAGGCATTGGTGGATCTATAAGTGGTACCAATTATTCTTGATCCTTTTGTACGAATTATTTCAATTACTGTATATGCACAATTTTTGGAGGATTAGCTTGCTAGACGTTATGCCGAACCTCATAAATTTGTGGTCCAACTTGCCACAACACCTGATATGGTCCTTTCCACTGAGTAAAGAACTCCTTAGATAAACCATATACCATAAGATGGGGAAGATGAACTAATACCAAATTATCCACTTTGTACTCCACATGTGGATGATGATGGGAATTGTAGCACCATTGTTGTCTCATTTGTATGCGGCCTAGGTGTTTGGTAGACTCTGCCCAGACAAGTGGAAGAATGCTTATCAAATACTATATACGACCTAGCATTGGAAGCTCATAGCAATTGTGAAGTTAAACCCAACTCTATTAGTAATATTGGATCATGATGATATAGGAGTTTATATGGTGAAGCACCAACAAAATTCTGCACCCTTATGACATATGTATATAAAGAGACAACAAATAACCATCTCAATCTGAATGCTAAAAATTCACGTACTTCGCAATCATCCCTTTAATAAACCATTTCACTAAACCATTTAATTATGGATGATAAGCACTCATGAAAGTGTCGTGTATCCCTAACCAAGATGTCAAAACATGAAATGCCTCAGTCATAAATACAAGACTATTATCTGAAAGGATTTTCTCTAAACAAAAATATTGGAACACCACTCGATTGAGGAGGATGTATTCAACAGTAGTTGTAGAGGCGCTAGCAAAAGAACCAACTTCCACCTAGCGAGTTAAATAGTCAAATGCAATAATAACATATTCATTGCTAGTAGTCTATCATGGGAAAGGTCCCATAAAATCAACACCACCAATTCAAAAAGATGGGAAACTGAAATTGATTTGAACTATCCTTCCACAGCACGATAGAGAGTATTGCGAGCTTGGCACCAAACATAACTAAGCACATATCGAATAACATCATGTCGCATCTTTGGCTAATAGAAAGACTAATGCAACTTCTCAATCATACGATGATGTCCCACATGCCTACCTAGAACACAAGAATCATGGTAAGCATGGAGAAACTATGCAATAAAGATTGAAGGCACCACTAACTGTAAATGATTATTAGGATCCGTCCTTACAAAATAAAGAAGGCAATCTTCAAGGCAATATTGAGAATGTAAATGTTGGAATGGCAAGTCATCAACAAGTGATGTAAGATTCTCAAACCCATCTCAAAGCTTTCAAATCCATAGCTCAATCAACCTTATCAAAAGAAGGTAAATTGTGCAATGCACCTTGTGGACATTGAACTTTAAATACATCAACCGCCGATGGCACAAAATCCTCTTTTAAAAAATCTACAGATGCTAAAATAATAGGCTTACCAAAAATATGAGAAGAAAGTAAAGAAGGAAGAGGAGCTCGAAAAAAGGCATTAACATCAACCATAGAACTCAGTAGGTGATGAACAATATCAAAATCATATATCTAAAGCTTCAAAACCCACTAAGCAGTACAACCAACCATGTTTTTCCACTTTAGTAATGAAGTAATAGTAGCATAATCACCTTCTAGTAACATTCGAAAACCATGTAGATATGCATGAAGTTTCTCAAAACCCTAGACTGCTACTAAACACTCTTTCTCTATTGTGGAGTAGTTCGCCTCCACTGGGTGTAATATATAGCTAATATATGCAATAGAACGACACTAACCAGGCACACTCGGGTTCTTTTGCATCAACACACTTCCAAGACTAATATCAAAAGCTTCTATGCACAAAATAAAAGGTTGAGTGTAGTCAAGATACACCAAAATTGGAGGAATCGTGAATAACTCTTTGAGATCCATGAACACTTGCTCACAGTCTGCATTCTAAATGAAAGATGACATTGATAATTTCAGCAACACTTGTAATTGTGCAATGCAATCAAAAAGATGATCCACAAAAAAATTGAGATATTGCACCTTGCCCAAGAAGTGCTATATATAATTCACACAATTTGGAATAGAGAACTTCAGAATAGCCACAAGTTTGTTAGGATCAACTTGCAAACCCTTACGAGAAATACAATACCCAAACATGCACTTCTCTGGCTTCAACTTTAAACCAACTTCCCATAGTTGATCCAACACTTTATGAATATGATAGACGTGTTCCTCTTACGTCCCCTCCGAGTGGATGAAAACATCATTGGTGAAGTTAGCAGTCACCTTCACCATATCATAAATAACTTTGTCCATCATCCACTGGAAGTCACTAGAGCATTGTTCAAATTAAATAGCATCACCAAGAACTTGTATAAACTAAATGGTGTATGAAAAGAAGTCTTAGGAATATTTTCAGCCATCAATACTTGCTAGTACCTAAAAGCAAGATATAATTTGGTAAACCAATGACTTCTTCCCAAACGATCCAAGAAATCAACAGTGTGAGGAAGAGGGTACACATTTGGGATTGTCATTTAATTTAACAAACGATAATCAATGTAGAAACAAATACACCCATCAAGCTTTGTCACAAGATGAGGTTCACATGCCTAAGGACTCCACAACTTTTGAATAACACCCTTTTCTAACATCTCTTAGACATTTACACGTAAAATCTTGATCTTTTTGGGTGACCGACAATAAATAGAAACTTTGATTGCACGAGCATCCTCAGTTGGAATTAGATGATGTGTGGCAATTTTAGACCTAGATGATAAGTCAAATTCAAAGAGATTGACATACTCTTTCATGAGTCAATCAACTGTTGCAACACAAAGATCGTTGGAGGGATCGTAAAAGGGAAGAGCGAAATAAGATAGAAATATAGGAGGAAGTAATTGGGAGATAAAAGTAATAGAAGTAGAAGTAAAAAGCAAAGGGACTAAAAGGTATAAAAGTGAGAGGAATGGTTAAAATATAAAGAAGTATGAAATAAGGGGGAAAAGCTTCAAAATCACATTTGGCATGATTGCACTGCAACCAATCTATACCAAGGATAAGGTCAAAAGCTTGACTTAGCACCACTTGCAATGACTACAATCGAAGCTTGAGATTGCCCACACGCACATTTAGGTTTGTCTCATCCTATGCATATGCGTGTGTACAGCCGTTGCTATAAAAAATGAAAATTGACTCTACCGTATGATGCAAATGTAGATGGCAGCATGTGGCAATAGGTCGAGCATAGAAAATAAACTCAAACTTATATCAACTAACATGGAGAGAATAATAGGAGACCTTTTGTTATAAAAACGAGCTTGGAAAGTAAACACTGGATAAACTAATGCCGAATAAACCCTTTGATGATACTCCTGAAAGAAAGATGGAGAGGCCACTAACTTATTTGCATAAGGTCCTTCTATTATTCGCATAACTCCTTGTTTCCCAAATGCATCTCAATGTTTAGACCTTCCACTATAATAGCACCAACAGGACGTTGTTAACACCAAGGTTTCCACCTAGGAAATAGAGGTTGCAAATCCGAAAAACACCGGCAACTCCAACAAATGTAACCAATTTCATCACATGCCTAATAATGAACATCACGGCCATGACCATGTCCTTGCCCTTGTCCTTAAACTTAAGCAGTAGCAGCATTAACCTCTATTGGAACAAGACCATCTCTCATAGGAAGTAGAGCTGAAGGACATGCAATAAGAAGTGGAAGAGGCGATATCTTATAATGTCATGCCAAACAAAGGGCATCATCAAGGGTGGTTAAAACAAGTGCATGCACAAGTCCTACAAGATTTTGACAAAGTGTTAGGCACAACATTCCCAGCTTGATTCACTCAACATATTTGGCTCCGCATGAAGCAAGAAGTTTCGGAAACAAATGCCAAATTGCATCACTGACTCAAATGGCCCTTGACAAAGATGATGCAATTGCTAGAAGGCATCATCACAATTATCGGCATGTCCGAATGCGCATTTAAAGATGTCTGGGAGAATATTTCAATCCTTATGAGTGGTTGTGTCAAACCATTGTACCAATGCAATGCTATCCCTTGGAGACACATGGGAAACTCACATAAACGTCAAGCATCATCCCAAGAATGATATGTGGCAATCACTATTGTCGCAACTATGACTTTGGGTATCGAAAGTTATCTGTCGGCTAGTACTTTTGGATATTCTTTCTTTACTGCCACAACGGCAGGAGGTTGGTATTGTTGGACCCATTATTAGTTCCCACTTGAACTAGTTGAGAAACTAATCAATGACCATGCACTTAGATTTGATAAACATAAGGTAGGAACCCTATGTGTTTTTTGCTGAGCATACCCGGCCTTGTTTGAGAAACTTGTGTCATTGGCTTGCACTTGCTAGTATCAAGAACCCCCGCAATATTGAGCTTCGTCCCTTAATATTCGCTAAATAACAGCTTATTGTGTTCGCCAAACACCCTCACTATCATGCCCTTTGTGTTAGTCTCATTTCGGTCCCAAATGCTATTTATGGAAAGTGTCTAGATTTGCTCATTTGGCATATCTATGGAATATAGATATTGTTTTGAACACAATGGTGTTTGTCCCATGTCCAAATTTAAGAGTTAGTCTTTGGAACAAACTTAAAACTTTTTATGGAATGTCCTTGATATTAAGGGAGGCTTGGGGTGAAAGCCTAAAGTGTCTATTTCTCAAGGGCCGGGGGGGGGGAAGAGGTTATGGGGGGTTCTAAATGTAGGTAGGTCAAGCATGGCTAACTAATCTAAAAAACAGTTTAGTTCCCACTTGCATGTTTGTTTTTGTTCTGCATTCAGTTTGGGTTTAAGCCCAAGCTTCACACCATGCTAGTTGGTGGAGTACCCATATCCTTATGTTAATCCACTGGTATACTGAAATAGCATTAAACTCCGTTTGGCTCCGTTTTGTGTGTTAGTCTTGGCATTGGGATGTTAAATGTTCTAGGACTGTTCTAAATCGTTCCATGCTCTTGTCCACATTCCTTTGTTTAGTGTCCCAAGGCTCTGAAACTCGATTTATGTTTCGCTTCATGGTTATCCTATGGTAAATCACTATAAGATAAACCATGTGCACTACAAGTGATTGAGCCTATGGTACACATCATCCCTAAGATTTGCATGAAAGAACTCTGGTTAAACATGAGGATTGGCATTAAGAGCAAGAAGAGCTATACCACGTGCTATGAATGCTGTCATTAATTAAGTTTAGTTGTTCAATTACAATCACATAATATTGAACAATTGCATCAATTGTTGCTCCAGAGTCAAAAGAGGAGAAAACTGTTACTCTACCATATAGATGAATGAAAAGGAAAGGGCAAAAGAAAAGAAATGAAAAAATTAAAAGGAAAGGGAAATTTAGACAATTCAAAAGTTAAATTTAAACCAAAATCTTGAAAGGAAATAACAAAAGAAAAGAAATGAAAAAAAACAATGCAAAAACTAAATTTAAACCAAAATCCTAAATTCAAGCACTCCTTAGGGACAATTAAAGGTGCCTCTCATTTTCACTAATGTAAGTGCATGGAATATAGAAAGGGAATATAATAAATGTACATCTTAATTAGCCCAAAAACCTTAATTTATATACAAGAGTGAGTGATCTCAATTTAAATCAATCTAACAACTATTAAAATTTCACTATGTTAATATTAGTATATGGCATTTTAGCTGTACACTTAGACCTCACACCATTAATTTATCCTTTTTTGTTTTAAAAAAAAATCCTAGAATATACTCTTTAAAGGAGATAAGTTTAGATACGAGAATATGCCTTAGACCACGTCACTTCCACGTCTAATCCCCGTCATTTTTGTACGACTCCGGGTTTAACGAATATACTTTGGTGCTCTCATGTCATCTTCACAGCCTCATCCTGTCGCCAGCAAATAGAGACTTCCTTCGTCTAAAGCCCTCGTGTTCTCCCGTCTCTCCGAGTAGGGTACCGCGGGGGCGATGGATCGGTGGGCTATGGCGCCGGCAATGCTGATCGCCGCCACAGGGTTCTGCTCGATCTTCTTATTTCGATGCGTTACCGCGCAGCAAACTAATGTCACCGATCCGAGAGAAGGTAAGCGCGAGCTCTGTATTTCGAGGATTTCCTTCCCATTCTGGTCGATTTCGATTTCTCCGCACAGTGAGCGCACTCAGGGCACTGGGCACCTCGATTGGCCTGTCCCCGCCGTGGGATTTCAGCGTGGATCCTTGTAGCGGTGCCGCGGGATGGGGTGAGGATACCGGCACGAATCAGTTCCGGAGGCGCAGCGCGATTCAATGCGATTGCTCCATTGGAAGTGACGGTGTCTGTCACGTAACTAGGATGTGAGTATAGTAGCGTTTCTTTTGTGTTTTTTATAGCTTTGCTGGTTTCTCTGATATATCTTCCAGAGCGATCGTAAGCATGAACGTGAGAGGCCAAATTCCTCCAGAGATTGGAAACTTTCCCTACATGAATGATTTGTAAGTAGGAAGGATCTTGCATCGGGCCTTGCCAACGCTTCTTTTTGACAGGAATTTCCAAGCCAACCTGATAACCGGTGTGATCCCAGATGAGATCGGTTTACTCTCCAACATGGAACATTTGTAAGTTTTCGCAGCAGTTTCTACGTTTCCGTCTCTTTTTGACCTTTGCTATGTAGAACTGTCGCATCGAATAGACTTTCGGGGCCTATTCCAGGAACCATGGGAAATCTTACTCGACTGTTGACACTGTAAGTCAAATTTAAAGTAGCAAGTTGGATTCTAATAAAAAGCTTTGTTTCTTTTTCAGGAGTCTTGCTGTCAACAATTTTTCAGGAACTCTTCCGCAGGAAATTGGTAACCTGTCTTCACTGACCGAGCTGTAAGTTCTTGCATTCATTTTCATGTCGACAACCAACTTGATTAGAACTGAAGGTACTTAGACTCTACTGGTCTAGGCGGGGAGCTCCCACCAGCCTTGAGAAATTTGCGAAGGCTCCAGACACTGTAAGCTTCTTAAGTCGGTGTGATGTTTACTTGTTTTCTTGGAACCAGAAATATTTTCGACAACAACTTCAATGGCTCGATACCGGACTTCCTTGCAAACATGTCTAGTCTCCAAGTTTTGTAAGTGCAATAAATTCATTCTTACAAGTTTATGTGAATGCGGCTGCTTTGACAGAGCTATGTATGGGAACAAATTCACTGGTCCGCTTCCTGCATCTCTTGCCAATCTTACAAACCTGAGAGAATTGTAAGTCTGTGAAACTCTTCTTGAATTTCTAAATAGCTTATTACATAGAGAACTGGGAGAAGTGTCAGCTGGAGGCTCAATACCGCCTAGCTACAATCGTTTGACTTCTCTAACAAAACTGTGAGTCGCCAGCCATGAATCTTTCTTCTTTTAGCAGTTAGCATTTACTTTGGCTGTTATGCACCAGGTCCTTAAGGAACTGTCAGCTATCTGGTTTCATACCTGACCTGGGAAATCTTACCCAGCTCACACACTTGTAAGCTTGCAGGAAGGTGTACAACTTGTAAGATGTATCTAACGAACGGTGTTATTGCAGGGATTTGAGTTTCAACAATCTGTCTGGGACAATTCCAGCATACTTAGCATCTATTGATAGTCTTAGCAGACTGTAAGTTTTTTCTTCTTGTTTTAAATCTAAAGGGAACCCGAGCATTTTCAGTTTCTTGGGAAGCAACAATCTAACTGGAGGCCTTCCGAACCAGCTATCGAGGATCGTCGACTTGTACGTAGACTGCAAAATCGTTCTCCTCTTCTAACCAAGTACATATTTGCATATACAGAGATGTATCGTTCAACAGGCTCACTGGACCTTTTTCTCAAATGAGCGAGTATGTGTTTTTTCTTTGCAACATGCTATTAATTTTTCTAAACGTGCACAGGAATGCTACCATTATTGGCAATCAGTTCCAAGTTAATAGAACTCAAGGGTAAGGTTCTCTTCCTGTTTCAAGAAGGTTCATCTCACCATGTTCTCGTTGCAGACAAAATGTGAATGCTGCTACATGTATACAGGATATAGCAAACTGCGGCAATGTGAACCAAAGAAACAGTTGAGTGATATTTGCTGCATAAAGTCTTCGATTTCGATTGATTTAGACATATTTCCTTCTCAGATTTTCAATTCGCCATCAACTGTGGTGGACCTCAGATCACTTCAGATGGGACAGATTTTAACGCAGACATGCAAAGTTCTTTGGACGGGGACTTCTATTCAACGGGAGGATGGGTAACTAGCAGCTCTGGTTTTGCGGAATCCTTTCAAGATAACCCCACTTGGTTTCAAAGCATAGAAGGCTCGGCTGGTCAGCAAGCTGTACTGTATCAAACCGCCAGAACTGCGCCAACATCCTTGAAGTACCTCGGAGTTGGGATGCAAAGTGGCTCATACACAGTACACCTCCAATTTGCAGAGATTATCATCGGCACTGGCCAGGATGGACCAGGAGTGGGTAGACGGTATTTTGACATCTTTATCCAGGGGGACAGGAAGCTCAAAGATTTCAACATAAGGGAAGAAGCGAATGGGTCTCTTAGAGCTTTGACAAGGAGCTTCACTGCCGTTAATGTATCTAACGGCGTTCTCGACATTCATCTTCTTTGGATGGGAAAAGGAACTTGTTGTGCTCCATTCAGATCTTTTGGTCCTCTGATATCCGCAATCCAAGTTCTACCTGGTATGTGTTAGATACTACTGAAGTTTGTCATCGTTCTAAACTTGCGTTTAACAGAATTTGAAACTGGTGGCGCGAGTCAGAGCGAAAACAGTTCCAGAGGCGTAAAAATAGGTGTTGGAATCTCCGTGCCACTCCTGGTGCTCTTTGTGGTTTCCGGTTATTTGTTGTGGAGGAAACGACACAGAAAGAACTTAGAGAACGACGATGAAGGTCACTTTTTTGTTAATGTTTTTGCGGATTATTCATACTAATGTTCTGTGTGATGCAGAGCTCAAACTTCTAGACGGAAAGCTGCATATGTTTTCTTACAATGAAATAAAAAACGCTACGGCAGGATTTGACCCCGCGAGATTGTTGGGAAAAGGAGCATTTGGCAAGGTCTACAAGGTAAAGTTTTCTTTATGCAGAAAGTGAAAAAAGCTAAAGTGTTTGGACTTTCAGGGGGTATTATCTGATGGTACGTTAGTAGCGATCAAGCAGCTTAATAAGATGGGCGACAACACGGGCGATTTCGTGAACGAGGCCACACTTATCTCCACAGTGCAGCATCGCAATCTAGTCAAGCTCTATGGATGCTGCACCGAAGGAAACAATTGGATTCTTGTTTTCGAGTTTATGGAAAACAACAATCTGCATCAGGCGCTCTTGAGTAAGTACTTTAATCTAGTGCTTCCCTCATCCTCCATGTATTCTGTAGGTCCCTCGGGGCGAAATATACACCTCAGCTGGCCAACTCGCTTCAACATATGCATTGGAGTCGCAAGAGGGCTCGCCTACTTGCACGAGGAGTCATCACCGCGTATTATACATCGAGACATCAAAGCTACCAATGTACTTTTGGATCAAGCTCTGGTGGCAAAGATAGCGGACTTTGGTTTGGCAAGGCTCTTCGAAGATCATCAGTCTCACATCAGTACGAGGGTTGCCGGAACAATGTGAGAGCTCAACTTGTAAGTGCTTGAGCTGATCTTCTCCGATTCTTCTTTCAGGGGATACCTGGCTCCAGAATACGCCCTGAGAGGCCAGCTGACCGAGAAGGCAGATGTCTACAGCTATGGAGTTTTGGCACTAGAAATCGTGAGCGGAAGAACCAATCTGGACACCACCAGTGAACACATGACCCATCTTCTCGATCACGTACGTATAAAGATCGACGAAATGTTCTACTTCTTAACTGCCGTCGATGATCAGGCATGGGATCTGTACCAAAATGATAAGCTACGAGAGCTCCTGGACAAAAGAGCGGATGATGCGGACGAAGAACAAGTTCTAAGAACGATCAAGGTGGCGCTTCTTTGCACCCAAGCGACAGCATC
This sequence comes from Selaginella moellendorffii, assembly GCF_000143415.4. Classification (NCBI taxonomy): domain Eukaryota; kingdom Viridiplantae; phylum Streptophyta; class Lycopodiopsida; order Selaginellales; family Selaginellaceae; genus Selaginella; species Selaginella moellendorffii. Next base: position 2,511,949 of record NW_003314273.1, read on the forward strand.
ACAGCGTCCAGCAATGTCCAAAGTTGTGGCGATGCTCACTGGCAGCGAGGAGGTGAAGGTGAGCTCCTTGCTCCCGGGATACTTCAGCGCCATGGACATGGTTCCGCGGATGCGAGAGCTGCTAAGCAAAGACCGAGAGAGCCGAGAGAGCCGATCGAGCAAAGATCCTAGCAGCAGTGCAAGCAGCAGCGCGATCGGGACTGACTCGCCATGGAGAGGATCTTCCTCGGCAAACAACGGTATACTTCCAAGGTAGAGTCTCCATCTCTCGAGTTTTGAGCTTCCAGGATGATGCGAAGGACTTTACAATAGTACTCCAAGTTTTGAGCTTCCAGGACGATGCAAAATACTTCCACATATCTCTCGAGTTTTGATTACAACAGTATACTTCCAATGTAGAGTGGAAAGAAGCTTCATATATGAGCTTTATCAGCGAGATAGAGATAAAGATTGTGGGCGGTAAACCTAAACTGTATAGCGAAAATGCTGTAGAGATGGCAGGAATATGCCCAGCCCCGGCATCTCGAAAGAAAGCATCGATTCTTTAACCATTAAATCTCTCGCAAACGACTATCTGTGAAAAAGAAAAGGAAGAAAGATAGGTTGATCAATATGATCGAAGAGGTTACCTCGTCTAAGTCTTTCAAATGTCTGTAGCTCGCCATTGCCACCTCCATGGATTTGCTTTCTCGCAAACACGAGTAGACAGCCCTGTAGATGCTCCTAGAAATCCAAAACTTAGAAAAGTTTTTCCTAGCTCTTGCGCGTTTGCAAGCTTCGCATAGCCATGGTCGATCGAGCAGCACGAATGGGCAACGAGTGTGATAGCTTGATTGAGGCTCGCGAGACCATCGGCCGGGATCAGGGATGAGCTGCCGCAATGGAAGAAATGCCGCCACTTCCACTTCCAGATCCTATTCATCTCTGGCAGATCCTATCAAGCTCCACTCCCTCCACGACGTGCTCGCGGCCATCGATTCCTTGAAATCCCCCCAAAGCATCGCGACCTACGCCTCTGCCATCCGACTTTGCGGGAATTCGAGATCGCTCTCCGCCGCCAGGCGAATCCGCGATCACCTCGTTGGAAATGGCTGGGATCGAAACACCTTCCTCGGCAATCTCCTGGTGGAATTGTTTGGCAAATGCGGCAGCTTGGACGAGTCCCGCCGGGCATTCGAGAGAATCGCGACGCCCAACACCTACTCATGGAACATCATGACGGCAGCCTACACCGGCAATGGGAATCTCCACGATGCCAGGAGGATCTTCGCCCAGATGCCCGACAAAGATATCGTGTCGTGGAACGCCATGGTTACCGCATATTCCCAGGCGCGGCATTTTCTGCCTGCACTAGACATGTTCGACAAGATGCCGCAGTGGGATGTCTGGTCGTGGAACGCAATCATGAGGGTATATTCTCTGTCTGGCTCTCTCGACACCGCAAAGGATCTTTTTGACAAGATGCCTCAGCGGACAATCGTGTCCTGGAACACGCTGGTTGCGGAATATGCCCAGAAACGGCATCTCCGAGATGCCGTGGAAATGTTTGAGAAGATTCCAATGAGGGATATGGTGCTGTGGAACGAGGTGGTCATGGTCTTCCTTGACGTGGGAATGGCGAACGAGGCCATCGAGCTCTTGGAGGCGATGCCGCAGCGCGATACCGTCTCTTGGAACACGCGAACGAAGGCGTTTGTGCAGATTGGAGATCTCGTAAATGCAAAGAGGTCGTTTGATTCCACTCCAAAGCCGGACTTGGCATCATTTACTACAATGGTGGCGGCGTTTTCGCAGCAGGGGAAGCTCCGAAACGCGAGAGAGATGTTCGATCGGATGCCCTGTCGAGACACCGTGGCGTGGACGGCAATGGTCTCGGCTTATGCCCAAAACGGGCATGTCAGCAGCGCGAGAAATCTGTTCCATGAGATGCCAGAGAAGAACCTGGTGTCGTGGAATGCAATGGTGGCGGCTTACGGACAGAACTGCGATGGAGCTACTGCAGTTCATCTGTTTAGATTGATGGATCTTGAGGGTATTCAAGTGGATTCTATAAGTTTGGTGAGTGCTTTGGATGGATGTTCTTCGAAGACAGCTCTGGCCGAAGGGAGAATTCTCCATGCTGCTGCTGTGGAGCTGGGCTTTGATCAAGATACAACGGTTGCAAACTCGCTAGTTGCAATGTATGCGAGCTGTGGATGCCTTGGTGAAGCTCGCAAGCTGTTTGATGGAATTCTAGCAAAGAATGTGGTGTCTTGGTCGACCATGGTCGCTGCTTACGCACAGAACAGCAAGACTCATGAAGCACTTCACCTGTTTAGAACTATCCCGCTTGAAGGAGTGATGCCAAACGAGGTGACTCTCACAATTGTCTTAAGCCTGTGTAGTCAAACTGGTAAATTACACGATGCAAGGGAGAACTTCATACTTGTGACTGGAGATTTTGGAATTGAGGCACGAATGGATCACTTCATGTGTATTGTGGATCTTATTGCAAGATCGGGGAGATTAGAAGTGGCAGAGGAGCTAATAAACAACATGCCATTTGAGGCAGATCCTTTGGCATGGAGGACACTGCTTAGTGCTTGTAGGAATCAAGAGAACTCAAAGCTTGGAGCCCAGATTGCTGGCCAAGCACTTGATGCAACAATGTCAGATTCAGCTTCTTATGTTCTCTTGTCAAATAGCTTCTGTTGATCCTTTAAAAAAAAAATCAATTAACTATTACTTCATTTAAAAACTAAGTAAATAAAATAAAATTACATTTGATTAAGTATATGATTCTAACTGTAAAAAAAAAATTTAGGTGTGTTTCTTAAAATGGTCAATTGCATAGAGTACTTTCCTTCCAATAAATGTTAAAATTATATAATACTTCTTTTATATTTAATTGTTTTATTTAGAAACAATAAAAGATAAAATTAATAAAGTAGTTGTGAGGTTCAAATCAGTAGAAATGGATTAAGATGCTTATATTTCCTGTGAAGACAATAAAAATTTAAATTAAATAGGATGTAATATAAGAAAAATAAAAGTTTCATTCTCAGATAATTCTAGAGCAAAAGGGTGTTAGTAGACAATGGACAATAAACAATTTTCAACATTTACCTCAATCTAATCTTAACAAATAAGGAACTTTTTATTAACTTGCAATATAAACATTACCTAGAAAAAGAATTAGCCATTGCTGAGAAAAAATAGGCTTTGATAATAATGTTTATGAAAACAAAACTTTAATTGAAGGCATTTTACACTTCAACATAGACATCAGCTTTGGATTGACTCTTTTCTTGTGGCTAAAGATCATAAGGTTGTTACTATTCTTGACTTAAAAGTATAAGTATCACAAACTTTATCATTGATTGTATTCATGTTTTCGAATTGGTTTCAAATTTCTAACAGTACTTCACCTGGCTGGACATCATAGGTACATTCAAAATGGAAACCCCCTTGGAAACCCCACCACAATTGGGGATGGAAAAGGAGTGTAACATGGAATTTGCAGCAGTCTTGTAGGGACAGCTCCTGGGGGTATTCAGGTCAAACCTCCTCATACCTGTATGGCAAGCTTGCCCTCCACAACAAATACTGTCTCACTCCAATCAGCCACTTCTTCTTCACCTTGGAAGGTCAGCGATGGTGTACTTATAGAAAAGACCAAGGACATCTAATCTTGCAGAGGAGCCCTAAATTGCTCAAAACTTATACTATCCAGCCGGGTGAACGCTTCCACCACCACCACCAGTGTCTGGCCTGTTAGCTCCATCTCAGACCTCAGTCGCAGCACCAAACTATCCTCGTCGTTTGCTCAGACGCCATGAGTTCGGCTCGTGGTACCGATCGTATAGCGGCTTTATACGTTCCTCCCGCTTCCTCTTGCTCAACTTGGTTGGATCGGCTGCCTTGAAGAACCTGGGAGCAAGCTCGACCAGCCACTTTGGATCGATGACTGTAATTTCTCGCATGTACTCCTTGGTCGTCATAACCAGCTCATTGTAAATCACCCAGTCGGGCTGATGCTGGAAGAGTGCACTGCTTGGATGAATGTAGACAGGCTGGTTCTCCACAATCGTCCTGTATCCTTCCTGAGGATCCTTGCGTGCGGCATGGAAAAAAAATCCAGCACATGTAGCCTTCCTGATCCTTGTCAAGTTCTTCCCAGCACTCACCACCTCCAGCTTATGTTTGTCCATGATCGTAAGCAGCTGCTTCCTCACGTCCTGTGCCTTTCGTAGTGATCGAGACTGTACAAAGTTCTCGAAGCACCATGGTCCGGAGAACTTCTTATCACTCCACGCCTCGTAGACAGCAAGTAGCGTCAGGTGATCACCCTCCGGCTGGAAAAACCTGGCTCTCTTTTGATCCGCCTGGGCCTGCTTCTCCCCAGGACGATAGAAAATGTTTTGCGCCTGGAGCATCGAAATGATCGTGAGTATCTCGTCGCTGCAGCCGAGGTCCACGCTCGCCAGGAGCATCTTGGACAGAGGTGGCTCCAAAGGAAACTCCGCCATCTTTCGCCCCACCTTGGTCAGCAAACCTTCTTCATCCAACGCTTGCAAGCTGTAGAGCTGCATCATGGCAGAAACCAGCGCCTGGGACTGTGGAGGATCCATGAAGTCGAATGAGAGCAAATCGTTGATCCCCATGGCCTTCATCATCAGAACCGTCATCCCGAGATTCACCCTCTGTATCTCTGGGACGCTCGTCGGAAGCATCTCGTTCCAGAACGAGCCCTCGGTGTAAAGCCGAAAACACTTTCCGGGCCCTGTTCTTCCTGCACGACCAGCTCTCTGCTTGGCTGACGCTTGAGATATAGGAGTGATCACCAGCGAGTCGAATCCCAGCTTCGGATTGTACACCTTTTGCTTTGCAAATCCCGGATCAACGACGTAGTAAATGCCATCAATTGTCAGGGATGCCTCTGCAATATTGGTAGCAATGACGAGTTTCCTCGTCCCCGCAGGAGCTGGATCGAAGATTCGAGTCTGCATCTCGCTGGGAAGAGCGCTGTAGACCGGCAGGACGATCAACTCTGGCACATTCGGTCCCAGATCCTTCATACGTTCATGCAAAATCTCGCAAGCGGTGTCAATCTCCTCTTGTCCCGTTAGAAAGAGCAATACGTCCCCCTCCGGTTCCGTAAGGTGGATTTGCATCACCGTGGTCAATGCCGCATCCAGGTAGTCGGTCTCTGGCTGCTTGGTGTAGAGAATCTCGACTGGAAAAGAGCGTCCTGGTATGGTGAAGATGTTGCAGTTGAAAAAGTAGGCCGAGAACTTCTCAGCGTCCAGAGTTGCCGACGTGACAATGAGCCGCAAGTCAGGCCGCCGCTTCACCAGGCTCTTGAGCAACCCGAAAAGAACATCCGTGTGGATTGTTCTCTCATGAGCCTCGTCCAGCATGATCACCGAGTATGCCGAGAGGTTCTCGTCCATGAGTATCTCTCGGAGAAGCATACCATCTGTCATGTACTTGATGACGGTCTCAAGCCCTGTGCAGTCCTCGAACCGGATGGCATATCCAACCTCCTCACCCAAACGGCAGCCGAATTCTTCTGCCACCCTCTTGGACACGGACATGGCGGCCACCCTTCGAGGTTGCGTGCAGCCGATTTTCCCCCTCGAAGTGTATCCTGCCTCGGCCAGGTACTGCGTCATCTGAGTTGTCTTTCCCGAGCCGGTCTCACCAATCACGACCAGCACCTGGTTCTCGTTCACGGCCTTGACGAGGTCCATCTTCAGCTTGTAAATCGGCAAGCTCTGTCTCTGCTCTTGAATCGAAAGCTTCGACCGTTGTCCGAAAGTTGGCGCCTTTCCGAACGCATTCTTCTTCCAGTCGGGCATATCGTACGCAGACAGTCCTACACCCCGGAGTTCTTGTGCTAGGCGCCGCTCTCCTGTCTCTGGCATGGGATCCTCCCATGAACGATTCAAGTCCTTGGGTATAGAGTCCAGCATTGTTCGCTGCTGCTGCTCCCTTCTCTCTTTAGCCAGAGGCAATTGAGTTATCGCTGCTCTCTGCAAAGAACCGTCAGGGTTCCTGACGATCTTCAGAGGTGAGAGATCAATCGAGTACCTTGTTTGTCCCCTCAAGAACGCAGGCTTGTCCTCGTTCGGCAATATTTCAAGCTCTACTTCTGCACCATCATCGTGAAACAGCATACCACCTCCGTCATCGTCATGCATGGGATTGTCTCGCATGCCCAGCACCCCTGAAGCAGCCAGCTGCGTTCTTTCAAACCTCTCTGGAGAGCTCATTTTCTTGGAAGGCCGAGGAGCGTCTGAGGTGTCGTCGATCAGTGGAATCCCAGAAAGGCCCATCCTTGTCGTCGATGGCTTGTTGGCAATGGAAGGATTGGTTCTAAAGTCATCCTCTTCATTTCCCGATGGCTTGAGAATAGGAACCAGATCGTCCCCGCTTTCCTGGTCCACGTCTCTCATAGAGAGACTCATCTTCCCACCCTTCAAAGACACCACCTTCACCCAGACCTCCTGGCCCCTCTTCACAACATCCTTGGCATGCTCAACCCTCCGAGAAGCCATCTCAGACTTATGGACGAGTCCTTCCGCGAAGGACCCGTTAAGCTGAACAAAGCATCCAGAATCCATTATCCTCTGCACCCTGCCCTTGTAAATCTTGTAGAGCTCTGGCCTGGACTCGGGCTCCCGACGATGGTCTTCCTCGTCTCTGCTGCTTCTCCCACTGCTCCTGCTATCCGTGTCCCTATGCCTTTCTCCATCTCGATCCCGCTCGCAATCCCTCTCCTCTTTATCTCGCTCCTTCCCTCTAACATTCTCCCTCCCCCGATGTCTATCCTTGTCTTTCCTCACGGGCGGGAAAATGGCGTGAATGATCATCAGCAGCTTCTTGACGAAGTAATCCTGGAACTCCGCCCCGTTTTCCTTGAGCCTCCCGCCGAATTCCTCCAAGCTCTCGCTGTGCCGGCCAAGCTCGATGATAAACTCGGCCAGCGTCTTGTTGCTGCACCCTAAGTGCGTTTCCAGCTCGGTGCATACCTTTGACACGAGCGACAAGTACTCAAGCTTCTCCTGGAGCTCCATCACTGCAGCTCTGCCCTAGCCCTAGAAATCCGCCCTTTATAGAACTTGTTTTAATCTTTATATAACCATGGTTGCTTACTAAACTTTTAGGCTGTTTATTCAGTTAAGCAAACTTTATTCCTTTTTGTTCACCAAATGTTCAAAAATTGATACTTTAAAGATCCACCCAATCTTGTATTTATGACAATTTTAGTAAGAAAAGTTTGGAGGTTATTAATTTTTTAAAATACAGCTCAAAGGCACTTACAAAACTTTGTGACAAAGTTGGCCATCATGGGATCGTAGTCGGGAGCTTCCATTTGGAAATGGCCCGACTCCAGGGACAAGGTATGTCTCAGCTCCCAACTGCGGACTTGTGCTTGGATTCCAGCTGCTTGATGCTCGTGAATCCATCATGAGTTCCCCATGACGAACAGCTTGGGCTTGGCCGACTGGAGGATGCCTTTGTTGTATGGCCAAAGAGAACCGGTGCCCAGACCAAACGGGTAGCCCAGCCCCACATATCCCACTACTTCTTTCACCTGATCCACAGCCGAGCCAGCAATTAGAGCCCCTGGAATCGAGAAAGAGAAACTATAGTTAGAAATGGATGCTCCATGCTCTCTTCTTGATGATCATCCATCAAGAGTTCCTGTTTTGATCAAGCAATGCTTCCAAACAAGACTAAAATAAAAAGGAAATCCACAAGAGAACTCCAAAGCTTGGGAGAAGACAAAACACTTCCTACCAAGAGACAAAGAGGAGGAAGAACAGCTATGGAAAAACTAGTGTCCAAACAGACAAGAAACAAGATTGGGATTTCATATACTCGCTGAGTTTCACATTGTGGGGGCTTTTGCTGTTGCTTGAAAGGGTCTACAAAGGTCCTTGATGTTGATTTTGCAAAGACCACCCAATAATCAGGGCAGCACTCTTCCTCTTGTTTGAGAAAATTGGGTTTGTGAGTGAGGCATATTAGCAATTTAGGTTACACTTTGAGGCCATGTTACCATGGGTAAAAATAAACCTTCATTGGGTTTGCTATGAATGGTGAATAGGCTAGTTTATAGCTGTTTAGCATATGAGTGGATTAATTAAAATTATAAGGATTAATTTATTAGTTTAGATAATCATTGTTGTGCTCTTTTGTAAACTTTTTTTATATTGAAAGTTTAAGGATTAGTTAGAGTTTGAGTCCAAAAAAGAGAGTCATCAAAGATGAAGAATCAAGTACGTAAATCATCTTTTCTTCTTCGAAAGATGATTTAGCAAAAAGATATGATATCATTGCTTGTATTTATATCATGCAATTAAAAGTCTCTACTTTAATGCATGTTATTTATAATAGTTTTACAAGTGGTGAGTTGTGGGATGGATAGTAGTGAAGTGTTAAATTATTTTTTTTAAGCTTGCTATTGAAAGCTTGAGTTGCAATGCTTAATTATTTTCTAAGGAACTATTGCAAATGTAACTGTGTGTATTGAAAGTTACTTGTTGGCAAGTTCTTTCATATATTCTTTCCTTATTGCTATGACAGTAGAGGGTTGAGATTGGTAAACCCTTTATTAGTCTCCACTCAAACTAGTTGAGAAATTAATTATCATGTATGTACTTATACTGGATAAATATAAGGTAGGAACTCTTATACGTTTTTTGTTGAGCATACTCAACCTGGTATAAAAAACTTATATGTTAGTATGCACTTGCTAATGTTAGGAACCCCTGCGATATTGAGTTTGATCCCTTAATATTTGCTAGATGATAGATTATCATGTCTGTTATATATATTAAATGGAAAGTGTCTAAATTAGTTATTTATACATATCTATGGAATGTAGATATTGTCGTGAACATGATGATGTTCTCGTGTCTAAATTTGCAATCTACTACCATTTCATATTTAATAAATTTTTATGATTGTCCTAAAGATTAACTTCTGAGACTGAGGAAAGCCCAAAATATGCATTCCTTAGGGGGGGTTCTAAATGTATAATAGGGGTGGGGGGCATGGCCAATTAACCTAAGGTATAGCTTAATTCTTATTTGTGTGTTTATCTTTGTTTTGCATTTAATTTGGGTCTAGGCCCAAATTCCATATTATGGTAGTTGATAGAGAACCCATATCTTTATGTTAAGCTATTGGTATGTTGAAATAGTATTAAATTTTGTTTAGCTTCATTTTGCATGTTGATTTTAGCATTAGGATGCTAGATGCTTTAGAACTATTCTTATATTACTTTGTACTCCTATCCCTTTGCTCCTTAGGTTGTACGTTAAAAAATTGTTCTATGCTCCACTTCTTTAGCTCATTGATTCCATGATTAAGAGTTTGGCTTTATCCCTTCATTTAGTGGTCCAAGGCTTTAAAACTCAAATTCTAGTTTATTATTGTTGGACACATGGCATATAAAGAGTTTAGGTTCCACTTCGTGGTAATCTTATGGTAAAGAACCATAGAATAAAGAGGTGAAAACCACATGTGTTACATTTGTTATCAGAGAATAAGTCTCAATGAGTACTATTAATGAGCTGGGGCAATTAGTCTCGTTGTATATGTAAAGATGAAAACATTGATCTGAGTGGGTACATATTTGGGTGTTATAACTTTGCATTTGTTCCTTATGTATAGATTTTGGTTACCTTTTGTACCAAAATATATTTACTTTTGCTTGGGTTCATAAGTTGGATATGAGATGTTCCATTTGCATGAGTTTGTGCTTAGGCTCATGAGTAAGGCACATTAGCAACTCAAAGTTATACATTGAGTTGACAGAATTAATGTTAGCCTATCGATGGTTATCATGAGGTGTTTCGTATTACTGTGGGTGAAAGTAAACGTCCCTTGGATTTGCTATGAGTGGCAAATAAATTGGTCTATTGGATTTTATACACTTTTGTTTGATTAGACTGAAGATATTGCAAATGCAAGTTTAAGGTTTGGTCAAAGTTAATCCAAAAAGAGAGTCATTAGAAACTAAGGATCAAACATATAAATTATTTTCTCTTTTTAGAGAGATGATTTACAATGAGATGTGAATTTATTGCTCATGTTCACATAATGCAATCAAGAGTCCTATCTTGATGCATGTTAGTTATAATAACCTTATAAGTAGTGAATCATATGAATGAAGCACTAAACCATTTTGTCTAAACTTACTATTAAAGATTTAGATATAATCCTTAATTATTTTCTAAGGAAGCTTATGATTGCTTCTTGAGTAACTTGCTTACAAACCTGAGAAAATTGTAAATCTATGAAACTCTTTCTAAATTTCTAAATAGCTTGTTACATAAAGAATTGGGAGAATAGTGCCTAGCTACAATCATTTGTTCTCTAACAAAACTGTGAGTCACCAGCCATAAATCTTTCTTCTTTAAGCAGTTCACATTTACTTTTGGCTGTTATGCACCAAGTAACTGTTAACTATCTAGTTTTATACCTGACCTACCCAGCTCACACATTTGTAAGCTTGCAGGAAGGTGTACAACTTGTAAGATGTATCTAATGAACGGTGTTATTGCAGGAATTTGAGTTTCAACAACCTGTCTGGGACAATTCCAGCATACTTATCATCTTTTGATAGTCTTAGCAGACTGTAAGTTTTTTCATCTATTGAGTTAAATCTAAACGGGAAGCCGAGCATTTTTAGTTTCTTGGGAAGCAACAATCTAGCTAGAGGCCTTCTGAACAAGCTATTGAGGATCATCGACTTGTACATAGACTGCAAAATCGTTCTCCTCTTCTAACCAGGTTATATATATACAGAGATGTATCGTTCAACAGGCTGATTGGACCTTTCCCTCAAATAAGCGAGTACATGTTTTTATTCTAAGCAACATGCTATTAATTTTTCTAAACGTGCAAGGTTCTCAAAAAGTTTCATCTCACCACGTTCTCGTTGCAGGCAACATGCGAATGCTTCTACATGTATACAGGATATAGCAAACTGCAGCAATGTGAACCAAAGAAACGATATTTGCTGCATATAAAGTCTTCGATTGATTTAGACATATTTCTTTCTCAGGTTTTCAATTCGCCATCAACTGTGGAGGACCTCAGATCACTTCGAATGGGACAGATTTTAACGCAGATATGCCAAGGGCTTTTATGGACGGGGACTCCTATTCAACGGGAGGATGGGTATCTAGCAGCTCTGGTTTTGCGGAATCCTTTGATGATAACCCCACTTGGCCTCAAAGCATAGAAGGATCGGCTGGTCGGCAGGCTGTACTGTATCGAACCGCCAGAGCTGTGCCAACATCTTTGAGGTACCTCGGAGTTGGCATGCAAAGTGGCTCATACACAGTACACCTCCACTTTGCAGAGATTATCATCGGCACTGGCCAGGATGGGCCAGGAGTGGGTCGACGGTATTTTGACGTCTTTATCCAAGCTCAAAGATTTCAACATAAGGGAAGAAGCCAATGGGTCTCTTAGAGCTTTGAGAAGGAGCTTCACTGCCGTTAATGTATCTAACGGCGTTCTGGACATTCATCTTCTTTGGATGGGAAAAGGAACATGTTGTGCTCCATTCAGATCTTTCGGTCCTCTGATATCCGCAATCCAAGTTCTACCTGGTAAGTGTTAGATACTGCTGAAGTTTGTCATCGTTCTAAACTTGCGTTTAACAGAATTTGAAACTGGTGGCGCAAGTCAGTGCGAAAACAGTTCCAGAGGCGTAAAAATAGGTGTTTGGAATCTCCCTGCCACTGGTGCTCTTTGTGGTCTCCGGTTATTTGTTGTGGAGGAAACGACACATAAAAAACAAAGAGAACGACAATGAAGATCATTTTTTGTTAATGTTTTTGCGGATTATTCATAACAATGCTCTGTACGATGCAGACTTCAAACTTCTAGACGGAAAGCTGCATATGCTTTCTTACAATGAAAAAGAAAACGCTACGGCAGGATTTGACCCCGCGAAGGTGCAGAAAGTGAAAAAAGTGTTTGGACTTTCAGGGACGTTAGTAGCGTCAAGCAGCTTAATAAGATGAGCGACAACACGGGCGATTTCGTGAACGAGGCCACACTTATCTCCACAGTGCAGCATCGCAATCTAGTCAAGCTCTATGGATGCTGCACCGAAGGAAACAATTGGATTCTTGTTTTCGAGTTTATGGAAAACAAAAATCTGCATCAGGTGCTCGAGTAAGTACTTTAATCTAATGCTTCCCTCATGCTTCATGTATTCTGTAGGTCCCTCGGGGCGAAATATACACCTCAGCTGGCCAACTCGCTTCAACATATGCATTGGAGTCGCAAGAGGGCTCGCACTTTGGCTTGGCAAGGCTCTTCGAAGATCATCAGTCTCACATCAGTACGAGGGTTGCCGGAACAATGTGAGAGCTCAGCTTGTAAGTGCTTGAGCTGATCTTCTCCGATTCTTCTTTCAGGGGATACCTGGCTCCAGAATACGCCCTGAGAGGCCAGTTGACCGAGAAGGCAGATGTCTACAGCTATGGAGTTTTGGCACCAGAAATCGTGAGCGGAAGAACCAATCTGGACACCACCACTGAACACATGACTCGATCACGTACGTATAAAGATCGACGAAATGTTCTACTTTTTAACTTGCGTCGATGATCAGGCATGGGATCTGTGCCAAAATGATAAGCTACTAGAGCTCCTGGAGAAGAGAGCAGATTGTGCTGATGAAGAAAAAGTTCTAAGAACGATCAAGGTGGCACTTCTTTGCGCCCAAGTGACAACATCACAGCGTCCAGCAATGTCCGAAGTTGTGGCGATGCTCACCGGCAGCGAGGAGGTGAAGTGAGCTCCTTGCTCCCGGGATACTTCAGCGCCATGGACATGGTTCCCCGGATGCGAAGGAAAGACCGAGACAGCAGCAGTGCCAGCAGCAGCACGATCGGGACTGACTCGCCATGAAGAGGATTGGCAAACAATAGTATTCTTCCAAGGTAGAGTCTCCATGTCTCTCGAGTTTTGAGTTTCCAGCACAACGCCGAGGACTTTACGATAGTAAACTTCCAAGGTAGAGTGGAAATGAAGGTCCAAGTTCTGAGCATCCAGGACAATGCAAAGGTATACTTCCAAGGTAGAGTCCATATCTCTCAAGTTTTAATTACAACAGTAATACTTCCAAGGTAGAGTAGGAAACAAGCTCCATATCTCTCAAATTTTGAGCTTTATCAGCGAAATAGATACTATAGGGAAAATGCTATAGAGATGGCAGGAATATGCCCAACCCCGGCATCTTGAAAGCCCTCCAAAGCATTGACAGTGGCATCGCGGCCGCCAGTTCCGACACGTACGCGTCCCTCCTCCGTGGATGCCGCCGCATCAGCGAGGTCTCGCTCATCCATGCTCACGTCTCCAGCAATGGCTGGATCCGCAAGGCCTTCGTCGCGAATCTCGTCGTACAGATGTACGGCGCCCTCGGCGGCGCTGGCGACGCGTGGCAAGCCTTCTCTACAATGCCCACCAGGAATCTTTTCTCCTGGAACATCACTCTGGGCGCACACACGCGGCACGAGGAGCTGGAATATGCCAGGAACCTCTTTCGAAAGATGCCCAGCCACGATACCGTGTCGTGGAATCTCATGTTTGCAGCATATGCCCAATCCGGGCATCTTGCCGTTGCGAGGAATCTCTTTGATTCTATGCCCAGGAAGAGCCCCGTGTCTTGGAACTCGATGGTGCAAGCCTACATTAGCCATGGATTCCTGGACGAGGCTAGGGTTTTGTTTGATCGCACTCCTGGAAAGAACGTCGTGTCCTGGAACGCTATGATCCAGGCGTATGCCGAGAGAGAGAATTTGCGGCGGTCAAGAGATCTCTTTGACAGAATGCCGCTCACGGATCTCATCTCCTGGACGACGATCGTCACGGGTCACGTCGCGCAGGGCAAGATCGAAGAGGGTAGGGTTTTGTTCCTAGCGATGCCGGAGAGGAGTGCTGTGGCTTGGAACGCGATGATCCAGGCGAGCTGCCAGGAAGGGGATGTGGATGCCGCGGCCGCGCTCTTCACGGACATGCCGGCTGGACGGGATTGCAGCTCCTGGACGTCGATGATTTCTGGCTATGCCAGGAACAATCGAATCGGGGCTGCGGTGGCGGTGTTTTGGCGAATGCCGGCGTGGAGTGTGATTTCCTGGAATGCCATGGCCATTGCGCTGGCCGAGAGCGGCGATCTCTCCTCGGCCAAGATTCTCTTCGATCGCATCCCAGAGAGGAACAGCGTCTCCTGGAACGCGATGATCCAGGGCTACACCGTGAGCGGGGATTGGATCGCCGCTATGGAGGTCTTCGATCGAATGCCGCAGCTTGACGTGATCTCCTTCACCACGATCGTCGCGGCGATCGCGCAGGGCGGAGATCTGGATCGCGCCAGGGTGCTGTTCGATGCCATGCCAGAGCGAAATCTCGTGTCCTGGAACGCGATGATGGCCGGCTACGCCCAGAACGGCGATCCGAGCTCGGCTATGGTGCTGCTCAAGCTCCTGGATCAAGACGGCCTCCGGCCCAACGCCATCACTTTCGTCGTGGCGCTAGATTCGTGTGCCAATCTCGCGGCGCTGGCCCAGGGCAAGCTCCTCCTTGCCGAGATATCCCTCCTCCAGGACGAGCTGTGCCAGTCGATCGAGCTCGGCAACGCAGCAATCAATCTCCTTGGCAAATGCGGGCAGCTGGATCAAGCCCGCCAGCTCTTCGATTCCTGGAACACTGGCCGTGGTGATGCCGTGGCCTGGAACACCACGATCGCGGCCTACGCCCAGAATGGCATGGGCCGCGACGCGATGGAGCTCTTCACGGCCATGAATCTCGAGGGCGTGGAGGTGGACGACGTGACGCTCTTGAGCGTCCTGGCGTCAACCAGCGGCTCTGACGCGATCCAGTTCTTCCACTCCATCGCCGCGGACTACCGATGCGCGCACAGCCGCGAGCACTTCCTGTGCCTGGCCGACGCACTGGGGCGATGGGGCAAGCTCCGTGAGGCGCTGGCGGTGATCCTGACGATGCCCTACGCGCCCAACCTCATCGCGTGGACGACGCTGCTGAGCGCTTGCAAGGGCCACGCGGACGTGGAGATAGGCGAGGAGGCGGCGAGGAGGGCGAGCGAGCTCTGGCCCGAGAGCCCCGCGCCATACATCGCGCTCTCGAGCATCTATGCCGCGCGCTTTTTCAAAAGTTAGGGCACGGGCGAATATTCACCTTTAGGGTTAAAGGTAATTTTAGGGTTCTTGGCATTTTGTCCTTATCGATCGCCCGCAGTAGAGAAACACATGGACGTGGTGCCGCTGAGCAAGCGCATTTGGTAGCGGATGAGCCGGCTGATCTGGTCATGACCACCGTTCCAAAGTTTGATTCAGATGTGATTCGAGTGCTTCCGCTGCCCAAGGAGAACACAATCGTTTATTCCTAGACGATCTTCCATAGTTTTGAGGAACAATAGCTAAATTACCATAGACAATAGCAATGGCTTTCTTCTTTCAGTGAACAAAAGTTTGAAAGACTCTCATCCCCAAGAACGAAGAATAGAGCACGAGAAGCCCAATTCCCAGCGCTCGACTGGGTTGCATCCTCCTCCCCGGAAGAAGTAGCAGCGTCCAGATCAATCCCACCACCAAGAAGCCAATGGTGTAGTACAAGCTTGGATCGCTGGGGACGACGAAGGACGCTGGATACGTCTTCAAGCTCGCGAGCAGCAGCGAGATCCCCAGCCCAACCAGAGTGTTAAACATCGGCCCCGCATAGCAGCCCGATACCGCCACCTGAGCTCCATCACCTCCACTGAAAGCCATGGCGACGTTGGCCATGAGATCGCCCATCGAGTTCCCCCACGCCAGCACCGTCAAGCCCAGCAGCGACGAGTCGATCTCCAGGATTACCCCCAGGCTGACGAGAACCGCCACGAGCTCCTTGGCGATGATGTAGAACCAGACGATGCTCATGAGGAATCCTCCCACCACCCAGGGAAAGACGAAGCTCCGAGGAGGATGATCCGGGGTCGTGACGAAGAAAGCCGTCAGGCCGAGCACAGCTCCACTGCCAAATCCCCAGGAGTAGACGTAGAAGGCGCTGGAGGGCGAAACTCCGGCGCTCAGGAGGAACGCGAGGAGAACCGGAGCTAGAGTGACGCTCGCCACTGCCACCGGACGAGACCATCGCTTGTCCTCCACGAGAGGAATCGTGAGCTGCCTGGGAATAGTGAGCGGCCAGTCGATCACCATCTTGAAGAGCCTGTGGAGAAAGCTCTTCCAGTTCCGAGAAGACTCGTGCTCCTCTTGCTGCTCGCTCCATCCCCAGAGCGGGCGGGGAACAGCCTCCTCGACTGGCTGCTGGTGCGCGTAGATCGCTACGTGAGAAGCCCACCTCCACTGCGGCAACGTGATCTCGATCGGGTTGCTCGTCGCCCCGGAAGAATCCGGATCCATCAGCGGTGTATACCAGTTGTTCTCTGGATCCTCGTCGTGAACCACGGCTTGCATGGGCAGCCACCGTAGCTTGGATGCTTGCTTCTTGATCACCTCCGAGGCAGCCACAGTGACGGCATAGACGAGATAGATCGAGACGAAGGCCACAGCTCCCCAGAAACTAATCCTCCCAACGTAGAGAATGATCGTGAGGATCGCGAGGGTGACAAGGAAGAAGCAAACGTCCCGGATGAAGCAGTGGCGATCGAGCTGGACGGAGCTGGAAGTTCTCCCGGCAGTGATCACGTAGACGAGCCCCGCCACCACGGAAGTCACGAACACAGCTCCTCCAAGAACACTGTTTAGGCCAACTTCGCCAGCTCCAGCCCCCACGAAGGCCGCGATACTGGCGAAGACGTCCGGAGCTCCATTGCCGAGAGGGAGTAAGGAGACCCCCGCGACGGTGGGAGGGAGATGGAGCAAGCTGGAGAGCTTCTGGAGCGAGCAACAAAAGTAGTCGGCGGCGGTGTTGCCCAGCATGTAGAAGAGCGAGGCGAGCCAAATGCCCAGCAGCAAATGCCCCAGCCATGGGAGAGCTCCAAAGCGGCAGAAGAAGATCCGCGTGTAATCGATGGCGCCCCCCGACGCGCAGTCACGGGCGTGAGCCTTGACGAAGGAACACGCATCGTGAGATTTCCCTGGGCTGTCACAGCCGCCGCTGCCGATCAAGTGATTTGGGGCGGCTGCCGGCTGCGCGAGCGCGAGATCAAGGAGCGCTCTTCCCCGCGAGTGGCTGCTTGCCGCGGGATTGGAGGGAATGCGCCCGGAGAGGAAGAGGAGAAGCACGGCCCACGAAGCCAACCCTAGAACGGACCTCATCGAAGACGCTGCTCCTCATCTCCAACCCAAAAAATTAGGGTTCTTGGAAAAATGGGCGTTCATAGAAAAATTAGGGTTCTTGGAGAAGTCACAAACTTTTACTAGAGGTCGTGCAAAAAGAGTTTTGAAGAAGGCTCTTCAGTAGCCTCCCTTGAGATCGTTGACAACATCGTATGGCACAGGAGTGACAGTCTCTAGCGTCGCGCCCTCGACGATAAATCCAGGCTTTGGCCCCGCGGGCTGGCGCTTGAGGCACGTCTTGTTGCCACTCTTCCTCGCCTCCGCACTGCTCTTGATTCTCTTGAGGAAATCCTCCCGGCAGCGCGAGGGCTTGACGTGCTCGATCCGGACGTGTAGCCTCTTCTTGATGATCCTGTTCCCCACCTAGCAGAAGAAGCCAAGAATCCACATCAAAATCTTGCGAAAACCCACATCGAATTGGAATAGAAAGACGAAAAGATTGATGCGAGGCATACCTGCTTGTTCATCTCGACTCCGACCGCGCGCTTGGTGACATTCCACACAACCCCGGTGCGGCCGTGGTAGAATTTGTGCGGCATGCCCTTGTGGATCGCGCCATTCACCTTGACATCCACGTAGTCGCCCACACGGAATGTGCGCAGGTAGACGCTGAGCGGGATCGGCCCCTTCTTGCGGAACTCCCTCGCGAACAGATCCCTGGTACGCGCCCTCTGCCCGTGTCCCGCCGGCATTGCGCTAGCTCTTTCTTTCCCCTAGCCGCCGGAAGAACCCTAATCCTAGGAGCCCTAAGATCGATTTAAACATCAGAATGGACGGTCAAGATGATACAATGAAAATGCCCGGGTTTTAGGGCTCTTGGTTGGAATGGAAGTCGAGGTATCTTCTTCCTTGCGATCGCGATCGCGGCGGTTTTGATTTGTAGCTCTTTCCCTGCCAGGATCAAATTGGATTGCTGCTTCCGCTGCTTGCGAATGGAGAGGAGGATCCGTCGGTTGCAGCGATACCGATATTTCGAGGTTTCAACTCGGTCGGAAGGAGCAGCAATCTTGTTGTTGAGGTTTCTTCTTCGGCATTGGAGATGGAGATTTCAGTGGTATGATTATGATCCTTGCATTTTCTTTGTTTTCTCGATTGATCGATGCACTCCAGACAGGGTCGAGCTCAATCTCGATCAAATCCGGCTCCAGCGCGAAGATTATCCTCAGCTCGCAGTCCAAATCTCCACTCCGTGCTGGCGACATTGTCGAAGGAGATCGCTTCTTCAAGTTTATGCTGTGTTCTTCGCTTAAAGGGAAGGCAGCAGCGTCTCAAAGTGACAATGTGCTTGCTTCCAACAAGCGAAAGAGGCAAATCGAGGACGACGAAGCATTCGCCCGAGCTTTGCAGCAGGAGGTATCTATCCTTTTTTTTTTTTTCTATCTTCCTTCACGAAACAAGCATTTTCCTTGTGTGCTCAGGATATGGCGACGACTGTACACTCGAAGAACACGCGAGGTGGCGAGCCCGAGAATTCGAAAATGCTTCAGAGCTCGAGATCGCCTTGTGGTTTCCAGCTACTGCGTGTTCAAGGCTTGCCCGACTGGGCGAACGCTGGGTGCGTGCGAATTTCTGATGTGATAAAGGTGATTCGTGCTTTGGTGGTCTTACGTTATAAGAACTTTTGTGATTGAGTCAGGGCGATGTTCTCGTTGCGATCCTCTCGAATTACATGGTGGACATCGAGTGGCTGCTCTCTGGTAAAGCTACTGCTTGTTTTTTTTCCTTCCAAATAACTTTTTATTCGTAGCTTGCCCGCTTTTGAGGTCGATCCCGCAAGTGGTGATGATCCACGGAGAGAGCAACGTTTCACAACTGCAGGTTTGCGCTGTTGTGTCTATTGTGTAGCTTTTGTCTAATGCTTTTTTTGGTTTCCTTTTGTGTGTAGTCTGTGAAGCCAAGTAACTGGCTACTCTTCAAGCCGAGATTGTGGATCTCATATGGAACACACCATTCCAAAGCCATGCTACTTGTTTATCCAACTGGTGTCCGAGTTGTTGTGCACACTGCAAACCTGATCAATATCGATTGGAATAACAAGACCCAAGGCTTGTGGATGCAAGATTTTCCTTTAAAAAGTATGACGGGGATTACCACTGCATCAGACTTTGAAAACGATCTGGTGGACTATTTGACAGCACTTGAGGTACGTCAGGTTTCCTGTAGCCTTTCGCGAACAAGATCAGTTTTTTTACAGTGGTCAGGATGTACCGTAGATGTCCAACACCATGGACAGATGAAGATCAACGCAAGCTATTTCCGAAACTTCGATTTCAGCAATGCTGCGGTAATTATTTTTCGCACTTTAAAATGAATGGAACTGACGCTTCTAGCTACCAGGTACGGCTGATAGGATCCATACCTGGCTATCACAGTGGCCCTCAGCTGAATAAGTGGGGTCATATGAAGCTCCGTTCGATTTTGAAGGAGGAGAAGTTTGATAAAAAGTTCCAGAATTCTCCTCTTGTGTATCAGGTACCTAGAGTCACGATCTATGCATCGTCGTAACTTGCTTCATTTCTTGCAGTTTTCCTCGCTTGGATCGCTTGACGAGAAATGGATGGAAGAATTCTCGTCTTCGCTAAGCGAAGGTTCGACACTTGATGGGCGACGCTTGGGCTTAGGAGAAGCTCAAATTATTTTTCCCACCGTTGAAGACGTTCGACAATCACTCGAGGTCAGCGATTGTTTCCCGTTATAGGCGCTGGAACTGAACTTGCATCGTCTTCTCAGGGGTATCGTGCTGGGGCCGCGATTCCAAGTCCCGCGAAAAATGTGGAGAAGCCACTGCTTAAGAAGTACTGGTCGCGGTGGCAAGCAGAGCATACTGGAAGAAGGTTTACCATTGTTTCAAACGCTGCAAAAACTCAAGCTCTTGTTCTTGTCATGCAGTCGTGCTATGCCTCACATCAAGACTTTTGTACGCTTTCGGGAAAACGCTCTGGCGTAAGTCCGTGCATTTCCTTGATATTTTGTGACATATCTCCCACGCAGTTGGGTGTGTCTCACGTCCTCGAATCTCAGCAAAGCGGCGTGGGGTGCTTTGCAAAAGAACAAGACACAACTAATGATCCGTTCTTACGAGGTTTGCATTCCTAATGAAATGAGCTTCGCAGCAGTCCTGACTTCATCTTCTCCCCAGCTGGGTGTAGTTTTCCTGCCTTCGATGCTCAGCAAATTCAAGAACAGATACTCTTGCACCGAAGACTTGCCCCTGATCAACGAAAACGAGGCTTGCAAAACCGGAGCACCCAACGTGAAGCTGTATACTCTCGCTGCCACCGAGAGCATGGACGAGGAAGAAGATACCAACGCGAAGATTATAAGGCTGCCTCTGCCTTACGCATTGCCGCCGCCTCGATACTCCTCGCAAGGTTTGAAGCTTCCATTGTCTTGAGAGTGGCTTGCTGGATTCTTGGTGCCAGATGAACCATGGAAGTGGGACAAGCAATACTTACACCCAGACGTCTATGGCAAACGATGGCCAAACTAAAGGCCTCGATACTCCTCGCAAGGTTTGAATCACTTCCATGTTTTTATCATTGTCTTGACGATGGTTTGCTCGAATCTCCATTCCAGATGAATCATGGAAGTGATACTTATGGAAAGGTTTCCTTAATATTTTTCTTTTATGGATAGAGCTTATATAACTTTGGCCCTTTCTACTAATAGAAAGTACGCCGCCGGAGGAGCCCTAAAAATCCCACAAGTGCGAATGGTTGGACGGCCAGGATGCGCTGCGATTGGAGCTCGGCTATGGGGCGCCAAGGAAGGTGAAGTTTGGGACTCGAGGTGACAAGGCCGTGAAGATTGGTTCGTGGGTTTTAGGGGTTTAGGGCAACAGGGATGCGGGAAATCCATAGCGCCTTGCGCTGCCGCCAACTGCTGAGGAGTCATCGTCGCTTCTACTGCCTCGCGGCTTCCAAGCGTAAGTAAAAAGGAAAGAACAAATGGAATTTGCGCTGACAAGGGAGGTTTTCCTCGTGTTTGTAGAGATGAAGAACGCCGCGGAAGGGCGGCCGAAGAAGATCAAGTTTTTCGTGGGGAGCCAGAGGAGCAATGTGGAGGCGCTCAAGCGAGAGAAGCACTTGGAAAACTCTCCTGGTGAGTTTTGAGAGCTGGGATCACTATGGAGAAACTATAAATTGTGGTTGTTGCAGGATGGATCGAGGCTTTTTGTTCGCAGAAGGAGAACGATCTTTTCGTGAGAGTTGACACCGACTTCATCCGGGATCAGTTTAATCTCCACGGGCTTAGCAACGAGGTCTTGGATTATCATGGATCTCTGCGTGACATCCTCGAGACGTACAGTAAGTTCTCAAGCTCTCTCGTTCTCACCCCCTCCTTGAATATTCTCGTTTTTCCAGGGGGGTATTTCGATGAAGAAGCGCAAAAGTTGTATGGTCTGATCCACAGGCGGTACATTCTATCCACCAAAGGACTCGAGGCCATGGTACGTTTTCTCACATCACTTATGAAACGCTTCTTTTGTTCATCATGTTTTTTTCTTCTCCTCTTGTCCAGGCGAGAAAGTTCAAGCACGAAGAGTTTGAAAAGTGCCCGAGATCCTGCTGCGAGGATCAAACTTGTCTTCCAGTTGGGCTCTCGGACGATCCAGGAGTGTCCACGGTTCGCTTCTTCTGCCCCCGGTGCGAAGACGTGTTTGATCCGATCGCCGTGCAACATCGAAGTAAGCAAAGTTCCTGTTGTTATCTTATCTTTCTCGCCATCGCTAAGATCTCTGTTCTGGATTCCAGGTGTCGATGGCGCATACTTTGGTCCCACATTCGCGCACTTGCTACTCCTGACGCATCCCATGGAAATCAAGCCCTGTGTCAAGCATCCATCGTCGTCTGGCTACGTTCCTAGGATCTTTGGCTTTAAAATTCATAAACCATCCGCGTCTAGCGACGATATGGAAGTTGCTTGACAATCCAGTCGATTTTTTCTCATATTTTCCTGACGATCTTGTACTTATAATCGAGAAATCCACAGGGTA
Organism: Selaginella moellendorffii; assembly: GCF_000143415.4. Lineage (NCBI taxonomy): Eukaryota > Viridiplantae > Streptophyta > Lycopodiopsida > Selaginellales > Selaginellaceae > Selaginella > Selaginella moellendorffii. Next base: position 2,534,257 of record NW_003314273.1, read on the forward strand.
AAAAAAGGTTCCACAGAAGAAACTAGCCGTTAGTTCTTACGTTCTTACGTGGTTGTAAAAAACTCTTTCCTAGCTAGCCTGTGTACAGTGGAGTTCTCTCCCCTTTCCCTTATTTTTCTCGAATCGAATCGAATGGACAGCGCCAGAGGTTTTTGTGATCCGCGCTTCCATCACAGCCAGCGAGCTTTGGTGCCGAGATCACGACGAAGAAGCAGTCAAATTCGCTGCGCTGGTGGAGGAGATCACAGCCAAAGTTTCTTGCATCGGCTAGGCGAGGCCTGGAGCGTTGTCTTGGGCTTACAATCGTCGCAGGTAGCTACAAGATTGCTCGTTTCCTGGTTTTTCCTCATCGCTTGTTCGTTCTTTCCAGGCCGGGACGAGGAGAGTCGCCAAGCAGAGATTTTCCAAGCTTCTCGTCACTGACAGAGGCTTCGACGCCGAGAAGCTCTCGCATTTCTACAGCCTGGTAAGCAAGCAAGCTTCTCAAGATTAGAACACAAGCTAGAGACTTAGAACACAAGAGCTAGAAACTTACAAGTTTTCTTGTACCAAAGGCAAAGGCGGCCATCTCGGAGCACGTAGTTCTCGAAGACAAGCAGGTAACTCGTTGATAGAGTAGCGTTTTCATTTCCAAAGTGACGATGGATCGAACAGGGAAAAGCCACAGTCGAAAGACTCGGGGAGTTGCAACTCCAGTTCAACGTGAAGAGGATAAAGAGTTCCGCGCAGAACGAGCCTTGGGCGGTGCCGACGCTGATCGAGTACGAGCCGGAGTGAGAGATCTGCTAGAGGGCGGTGAATCACCTGTGTACACAAGTTTCTAAAAGAAAGTTACCATTGTCGATCTAGATATTCACAAGCTTAGAGATCGAGAAAATGGATTCTGCTCATCAAACCTGTGTAGCCAACCTCTGTTTTTTTTTCCATCGCGGGCTTGTTAAGTACAGGGAGAACTCGCGATCATCTCTTCTCTGGAGCGCAAGTTGTGCTCTTGGGACGCTTGTGATCCCCGAGAGGCGAATCGGTGGCCGAGCGCTTCAACTTGAGCTGCTTGCATACACTCGAGTGAGTGATGAATGAATCATAGCATTGATCGGGAAGAACTTACCTTGTGATCGGCTTTTTGATAGAAGTGCCTCAGCAAAATGTTGGTAGCTTCAGTGGAGATGACTGCAAAGAAAGCAAAGTTAGCTCAAATTCGCGAAGCTATGGTGATGGTTACCTTGATCCGCCGGAGGCATCGTCCGGTCGTGAGTAGCGTGATAAGTGAGCGGTGTGAGTTGCTGCAAAAAAAAAAAGAAAAAAAAAAAAGAAATGGTGGTCAGTCAAGCAAGAACAACGAAGAAAACACGAAGAGAAGAAAAACCGAAGAGAAAATGCTCGTCGATCTCTTACGGAGCGATGAGAAGGATCCGATGGTCTCAACTGGCTGAAATTGTGCGGGTTGTACGAAGGAAGATCGCCCAGCAAGGAACCCATTGTGATCCTCGCGAAAAGAAAACCTCTTTTTTCGCTTTGCGTTGCTACTGATGAATGAAAAGAGCTAATGAGAAGAGGGGAAGAACAAGGAGAGATTACTCCACATACCTCGACGAAGACGATAGATCTGCGCGCTTCTAGAGGAGGAGGCGCAGCGGCATTGCAAAGCCCTACCTACACTCTGGGAGAACCAAAAACCCTACCCTTCGAGCGCAAGCGACACGATCGCTCGCTTCTATCCGATAGAGCGACCAGGATTTTAAGGCGCACACCGATTCCCTCTCGCTCGATCGATCGCAACCCCGCAGCTAAAAGAATGTCCCTTCTCTCCTCCTCCTATGACATGGAAAAGAGCCTTGGTTTTGTTGGCTAGGGTTTTTAAGCGGCATCGTCGACAATGCGGGCAGCAGGGCGCGCGATCTTCCCTCCCCGACCGATCAGCAGGTGTTTGTAGCTCGCCAGGAGCTGGGAATCCCCCGGCGCCAGCTTAGATCGTGGCCATGGCAGTGGAATTCGAGAGTGTGGATGGAGGGAATGGAATCTCGCTCGCTGTGAGGATCTACAGGCCGGCGGAGGAGGCGCGCATCGCAGATCTGGCGCTGGTTCTGGTGCACCAATTCACGGTGCTTGGCGGGTGTCAGGGATTGCTCAAAGGGATGGCGACGGAGCTCAACAACAGGGGATACCTGGTTGTCACGTTTGATATGCGTGGTGCTGGGCGATCCTCCGGGCGGGCTACGCTCATGGGATCGTCGGAGGTCCAGGACGTGGTGAGAGTTTGCGAGTGGGCCGTGGAGAAAATCCCTGCCTCGAGGATCGTTCTCGTCGGCTCTTCAGCGGGTACGTGAAACTCCTCCGACCGATCGTACTCTAGTCGGTTTGGAAGCTCTAGTTTTTCCATAGCTGTTCTTCCTCCTCTTTCGTTTCTTCGTCTCTTTCTCCCAAGCTTTGGAGTTCTGTTGTGGATTTCCTTTTTATCTTCAGTCTTGTTTGGAAGCATTGCTTGATCGAAACAGGAACTCTTGATGGATGATCATCAGGATGAGAGAATGGAGCATGCATTTCCTTTTGGGTTCTAACTCTAGTTTCTCTTTTCTCGATTCCAGGGGCTCCAATTGCTGGCTCGGCTGTGGATCAGGTGAAAGAAGTAGTGGGATACGTGGGGCTGGGCTACCCGTTTGGATTCTGGGCGTCGGTTCTTTTCGGCCGCCACAACAAAGCGATCCTCCAGTCGGCCAAGCCCAAGCTGTTCGTCATGGGAACTCGCGATGGGTTTACGAGCGTCAAGCAGCTGGAATCCAAGCTCAAGTCCGCGGTTGGGAGAGCCGAGACGCGCCTCGTCCCTGGAGTCGGCCATTTCCAGATGGAAGCTCCCGACTACGATCCCATGATGGCCAACTTTGTCACAGAGTTCTGTAAGTCATTGTGATTTTTTCTGTGTTATATACAAGAGTGCCTTGAGCTGTATTTTAAAAAATTAATAATTCTACCTCAGCATAGCCGCATTATAAACTTTTCATACTAAAATTGTCACAGAAATACAAGATTAGATGGATCTTTATAGAGTATCAATTTTTGTGAACAAAAAGAGTGAACTGAATAAACAGCCCTAAGAGTTTAGTAACCATGGTTATATAAAGATTAAAAAAAGGGAGAGCTCAGCGATGGAGCTCCACTTGTCGCTCGTGTCAAAGGTATGCACCGAGCTAGAAACGCACGTAGGGTGCAGCAACAAGACGCTGGCCGAGTGTATCATCGAGCTGGGCCGGCGCAGCGAGAGCGTGGAGAAATTCGGCGGCAAGCTCAAGGAAAACGGGGCGGAGTTCCCGGATGACTTCGTCAAGAGGCTGCTGGCGATCATTCACGCCATCTTCCCGCCCGTGAGGAAAGACAAGGATAGACATCGGGGGAGGGAGGAAGATAGAGATCATAAGGAGAAGGAGCGAGATAAAGAGGAGAGGGATTGCGAGCGGGATCGAGATGGAGAAAGGCATAGGGACACGGATAGCAGTGGGAGAAGCAGCAGCTCTCCAGAGAGGTTTGAAATAACGCAGCTGGCTGCTTCAGGGGTGGTGGGCATGCGAAATAATCCCATGCATGACGATGACGGAGGTTGTATGCTGTATGACGACGAGGGTGAGGAAGAAGAGCTTGAAATAGAGCTGAACGAGGACGAGCCTGCGTTCTTGAGGGGACTCGGTTGATCTCTCACCTGTGAAGATCGTGAGGAACCCCGACGGTTCTTTGCAGAGAGCAGCATTGGCTCTGGCTAAGCTTCGCGAACAGCAGCAGCGAACAATGCTGGACTCTAGACTTGAATTCCAAAACTGTATAGGTAGTTCAGGTGGTTCATAACACTACAGTGACAATATAGGTTTTTCAGCATGTTTTGACAATTTGAGTTTTCCAGTAAGTTTTATATATGGTTTTAAAATTTGGCTATAGGTATTTTTATTAGTTCTATATAGTGGTTATGATTTACTGCTTCTGTCTATGTTTGTAGCATGGTCTTGAAATATGATTAACTTTATAAATCAGTTTTTGGAATGATTTATATTAATGTTTAAAAGCTAACCTTTAAAGAAGATTGTCCTAAAGTTAGGTACTTCATCCACTTGTGATCAACCCATCTGAAGTGGTGATGTATTTATTCTTCTTGAGTAAATATTAATAGTTGTATGGTCATAATCTTAGCAATACTGCAAGACCATAACTTTGAGCATCTTTGAAGTAGACAATCACTTACTTGGCATCTCTTATACAATCCTTCAAACTCAGTTGAAAACTTGCATAAAAACACAAATGCATTAATGAATTCAAATAAAATGGATTGAAGATGCCCTTTTGCAAGTGAACATTTATTGAATGGGGAATTCCCAAGTAAAGGAATCTCAAAAGAAGAATTAGTGTTTGAAGTTTGGAATACATAAGTGAAATGTTCTCCAATATAAAAAATATCCACTATAACTGGGCAATACTGATTTAATTCACAATCTTGAACCACCTCCAAAGCTAACTTACATCTTTTCTAGTGGGAATCATAGTGTGAGAGAATGAAAATTTCGATCAAAATGAGCTCAACTAGAATTATACAAATGTGATCAAATCCCATTTGACAAGGGTTTAAGATTTTCCATCCAATTTCAACATCTACTTGAGGTGATAAATGAGAATTTGGATAAATGTACTGGTAAACCAAAATATAAACTTATTTATCTCAAGAGTTAAAAATCTAAAAGATAAATTTTACTAACAGTAATTTCCCAAAAAGAAAACTTAGATTTTGTTGTTGACAAAAATTAAGAATTTTTTTGTGATTTCCAAAAAAAATCTCTCCTAGAAATAGTATTATATATAAACCAAGTTTTTCTTTGAGTTATTTTCATCTTTGATAATTGTGTTTGATTATTATTTAAAAAATTTTAAGTGAATGTAAATTGCTTGATAAGGTGCAATCTTTGTGCTCATTGTTGTGGCAGAATTGATTCTAGCAACCCCAAAAATAGGCCACATGCTTAGAAATTTTATTTACACTAAGTTGGAATTTTAGTTTCTAACACTTATAAAGCACCAAAACTAGTTCTTTTACTTGTTTCTATAATTGTGAAGCTTGGACCTATAATTTAATTACAATGAGTCCATTTAAAATTAACACATCACTATATGATATTGTAAGTTGAACAAAATTAAAAGCTAAATCATTTTTCTTTTTCAACAAATGAACAAATCAATCAATTAACTTAAAAGAAATATAAATGTTATGATAAACTAATGTACTATATACTATTCTTTCCCATGTTTTCTTTATAGTTTTTGAGTTTGTTGTGATATCATATAAATATTTGAATTCACTCTCTAAAGTTGCAACCCAATAATTACCAAATTCTCCATAGTTAAAGTTGTTATAAAAAAAACATACCTTTATCCAAGTGAGTGTTCTACATGTGCTCCTCTCCATTTAACACTTCTAACTAGTTACAATATTCACAAGCATGTTGAAGTGTTCTTAGTCATAAATCTTACTAACATTATAAAAAATATTAATAATAACCAATATAAACCTATAACACCTTTTTAGACTATCATTTAGTAATCCAACCATGATATAGGGAGTATACCATTGAGCAAATACTTGATGCTCAATAGCTTGCTAATAATTAAGTGTTTGAATAATATACAAGATTTAAGCATCTTACTAAATCAGAACTTGTTAATTATGTAGATGTGTTAAAGTTATTAAGTATTTATTTTTACTCTCCACCATAGCAAAAAGCTCATCATCAAATTTTTTATATCCATTTAATACACTTTTATGCATTAGCTCCACAACAAAAGAGAACACCAAATCAAGTTTAGACAAAAGCTTATTAAAAAATCCATTCAATAATTTAACTCAAATCTACTTACCCATAACAATTAAGAAAGAGAGTAGTGTTCTATTATGAATATCAGTATCCCTCTAGATTTTCTTGAGATTTGTGAGTGAAAACCATTAAACAACCAAAACTTTATCTACTCTTTCCTCCTAATCTTGCATAGTTTTGAGTTGTTTTAGTTCCATCAAATTTAATAAAATATTTGAGTACTTCCAGTGTGACATTTGTAATGTAGACAACTTACTCTTCCCTTACTTAACATTTTCAATAGCTTGCATTATGTTGGATGGTTTGATCCAGAAATTAAGCATAAAATTAGTTGTTTAAACTCTTGTAGCCTTAGAAAACAAACATCCAACCCATATTTGACTTTCACACCATCTTTGAAAAGTTCTTCTAATTTGTATAGTAGAAATTTTAGAAATGGGTCATGTTGACAAAATTTGTAGTCAGATTGGCTATTGTAAAAGTAAATCGGCAAAGATTCCGGCAAGTGTGGTTACTCACTTACCACCTCTAGAGGTATACATATGGTTGACAAAATTTGGCCCATACCTCTAGAGGTGGTAAGTGAGTAACCACACTTGCCAGAATCTTTGCCGGTTTACTTTTACAATAGCCAATCTGACTTGCGATGTCGTCCAATATCATTGAAAAGTGAGTAACCACACACAAACCACCACTAACCAACGAGTAACAGTGTAACGCTACAAGTTCCTGTAGTTTCTTAGGGATAGATCCACTCCATCTGTTTGGCTTAAATGCACTCGCCCACATCTCCCACACATTTTACCCTTAATCCAGCAAATGGAAGGGAGATGGATCTTGAGCACTTGCATCGTCCTCTTCACTGCAGCGCTATGGCGATTCGTGACGGTCTACTGGTGGCGCCCCAGGGCGATCGCGGCGCAGCTGAAGAAGGAGGGCATTCAGGGGCTTCCATTCCGGTTCATGGTAGGCCAAATAGCTGAAATCCAGAACATGAGGCGCGCCATCAAGACATGGAAAGTTTCAGCCACGACATTTTCCATCGGGTACATCCTGCGTTGCTCAAATGGCGGAAGCAATATGGTATGTTATTGTCATCCCTGATGAATCTCAAAGCTTCGTTTCTGATGATCATGGTCCAGGAAAGAGATTTGTGTTCTGGTGGGGAACTGAACCAAGGATATCGGTCTCGGAGCCTGAGATCGTAAGGGAGGTTTTGTCTAAGAAGTTTTCTCAGTTTGATAAATCGGAGGGCGGGTTGCGGGTTGCGAACTTGTTCCTTGGTCGTGGATTGGTTTGTGTTACTGGAGAGGAATGGGGTCATCACCGCCGACTCGTAGCACCGGCATTCTTTCATGAACGTATTAAAGTGGGTATTCATACTATTATCTTCTGTTTCTGATTCTCCTGTACACAGCAAATGACCGGTACAATCGCAGGGTGCACATTTCGCATGCTTGATCAATGGGAAGCTACGAGGCAGCAGAATCCCGAGATTGAAATCTCTGGAGAAGTGCGCAAGCTCACAGGAGACGTTATCTCCCATACAGCATTTGGAACTAGCTATCTCGAAGGGCAGAGGGTTTTCGAGATATTGTCTAAGAAAATCCCAGAGCTAGTGCCCAAACTCATCAGCTTTTCGTGGATTCCAGGCTTCAGGTATGCTCGATCATCTATTGAACTGAATCATAATCACTTGCTACAGGTTTCTCCCACTTCCAATCAACCTCCAACTGTGGAAGCTTCATCAGGAGTTGGATTCTCTGATCACTGGGATCATAGACGAGCGTCGGAACTCAGTGAAGTCAGGGGGGAGCAATACATACGGGAATGACTTACTCGGACTGATGCTAAAGGAGTGTGACAGCAGCAGTAATTTCACAAGCAGTAATCTGATAGAGGAATGCAAGACGTTCTACATTGCGGGCCATGAGACCACAGCCGCCCTACTAACCTGGACTTTGATGCTACTGGGAGGCTATCCTGAATGGCAAGAACGCGCCCGTGCTGAGGTACACGAAGTATGTGGCAATGAGATTCCTGATGGCGAGAGTGTCAGCAGGCTCAAGCTTGTAAGTCGATCAATATCTCCTAATTCCAAAACTTAACTTCTTGATTCTTGAACAGGTGGGAATGATCCTTTACGAAACTCTGCGGTTGTATCCACCAGTAGTCGAGATGACCAGGGAGTGTGTGGAGGAGTCTTGGCTGCAAGATTTACACGTTCCAAAAGGAGTATCTGTATTGTTTCCAATCGTTGGATTGCATCAGGATAAGGAGCTCTGGGGAGAAGATGCAGGCCAATTCAATCCTGATCGCTTCAAAGATGGGATCTCAAGCGCGTGCAAGCATCCAAATGCTTTCATGCCGTTTTCGTTTGGGCCGCGGGTGTGCGTGGGCCAGTCGTTTGCGATGATCGAAGCCAAAGTCATTCTGGCTATGATACTACAGCGATTCTTGTTCCGGCTTTCACCGAACTACCGCCATAATCCTGCGATGAAGTTTGGCTTGAAGCCTATCCATGGAGTGCCGCTTGTACTCTGTAAAATGTGATGCATGTTCGTGGCATTAGAAGTTTATAAAAGTTATGTTTGTTAAACTTCTCCGAGTTCTTGAACCAAACTGGTTGATAAATCATCTGCTCTTTCATAGTACCTCAGAAACGTTTAGAACCATCGCGATGGAGCCCGAGGTTCCAAGAGATCTGCATCTTTTCATCCACCACCGAGTGCTTCTTGAACGATCCAGAGCGAGACGCGGTTTGGTGTCAAGGGCGAGACGATCAAGTGCGAGATCAACTCATCTAGAACCCGTCCTCCTAACTCCTAAATCCGCCTCGAGCAGCGAGAATCTCGTCCAAAATGCCATGCTTATCAAATTCAAAGTAGAGTTTAAACTGTTTATAATACTGTTTTGATATGGATACATATATTTTTCGAGCCATTGGATTGAAACAGCATAGTTTAGAATATAGCCATCAATCGGCATTATGGAATAGACAGGACTGCCATAGTGGATCACATTCTAGTTTGGGCTTGCATTGCTTCACCAGCCACTGCACAATAGAAACTACCCCTGCAAAATCAGTGATCCACTCTGAATTGAAAGGAGATGGAAAACATATATCTTAGATGTACCACCACCGCTAACACTGAATTTACCAACAGGAATCAACGTCCATCAATGACTTGTGATATGCATTACATATTTGCTCTAATATATTAATTATAACATTTTGTACTTAGTGAAGGATATTAGTATTAGCCACAACCACACCATCAACATCCACTATAATATAGTTTGATGGAATACAAAATAATTTAATATTAAAAACAAAGTACCATATGCAAAGTTGTCTAAATTTTTTAATTAATTATTTTACACATAAATATTAAATATAATAATGCAATGTTGCATTAATATAAAAGATTAACTAATGTTAAATATAATTAAATATTTTCGGTCACTTAGTAATTAAATCACTTCAACATTTTGGATAAGTTTATTTTAAGTTTTCCAATATTGTAAATGTAGTTACAAAATTAATTATGTCAAAAGTAAAGATGTTTATAATATTGCAACCTGAAAGTGTAAATCTTGACCTTTTTCTATGTAAAAAAGTCTTTGCAACCATATCCACTGTAGTATTTGAATATATAGATTCTTCATAAGTTGTGAATAAATCTTTGCTCAAAATCAATCAAGCTAACTTTTATGTGTGGAAACAGTTCATACAAACCAAGTATAATATCATTGCTATGTCTTCACTGAAGTATTGGGCCAAAAGTTTAAACATAAGGGTAATAAAAGTCCAAGAATCAAGCATTATATCTTTTTGTTGCATTCGTATGTAATTTATGGGGTTATAGGCCTACTTATCCAAAAAAAATTATTTCTTTTTAATGTATTCTTTTACATTATAACCTAATCTAAGTACATTCTAACCGTTAGGTCATAAAATATGCTAAAATATACCTAGAAGTGTTTCAACTGTACATTTAGAATATACCTGAATATTCTAGCATACTATTTATAACCCTGCCAGTGATCAGAATTCTTCTCATCCCTTCATCGTTTTTTCTTTCCTCAGTGCCGATCAGGGTAGGTGAGTGAGTGAGAGACTTAGACAAGATCTTAGTAGCATCACATCAAGAAGAAAGAGGAAGAAGAAGAAGAAGAAGAAGACATGGCTTCTCCAAGGCGATGCTCCATCCTCTTTAAATGAAGGCGTTTGCTGCCAGAGATCGATCTACTCACTCACACTGGAGGAGCTCCAGAATTCAATGCAGGACGAGTTCACTCCTTATGGTTACCTTTTAAGAATAGGTTAAGATCACTAGGGTTGCAAATGAATCAAGAGATTGAGGAGGAAGTGTTGCAGCAGCTGCCGCTGTGCGATGTCTGGCGGATGAGAGCAGTGTGCAAACAGTGGCGGGAATTGATCGACTCCCCAGGGTTTGGCAAGCATTCCAGCAGCTGTTCCGGAAGAAATGCACAATACAGCACCCCTCACTCTTACATGGTTGCCCCTTTGCCACGCTCACTCCTTGCTTCCTCCGTGGCACGCTTAGTCACGCCCAGCTCTGCACCCTAAATGTTTAACGTTAAACTTTAATTAGTAGATGCTGTTAACGGATATGTTAAGGACTATAATTTTATAATTAGCCAGTGAATGAACGGCTATAATTTATAAGTATATAACCTACGATTGGTTTAGGTTTTTCCTCATTGTGTTTTATGTTTGTGCTCCTTATATTTTCTTTCTTATTTTATTCATTCTCTTTAGTATTGGAATATTCTTTTAGGTTTTGTATTACTGTTGGTCTTCTTCCACAAGAGAGAGAAAGGAAGCTACATTTAATATTCTATGCAGTCATATTAAGCTATACAATCAAGATAATGCTGTTATAGTAGAATAAATAATATATTTGATTTTGTACTTTTAAATACTTAAAAATAGTTGAAAATAATATACAGTAAGTGCATGTAAGCAATGAGGTAGCATGCAAATCCAAATAAGCAAACAGGGCCCACCCTAAATAAGGGGGGGTGCTGTATTATGCATTCTACCCCAACTGGATAGAGATGGAAGTGTGCCCATAGGGGGGGTTTCTTATAGGAAGTGCTGGTGGATTGCTCTGCTTTGTGAAAGGGAACCAGGTCCTAGTAGGCAATCCACTCACTGGATGCTTTAGAGTGTTCAGGGCTAAAAGGCTGATTTCATCCTCTTACATGGGCATTAGTCAAGACTTCAAGGAATACACAGTCTGCTTTGTAAGAAGTGGTTCTTGTGAAGAAAAAAAAGTTGAGATCAGAGGTAAGGCGAGAAGTGTCTACACAATGTTTACAACAGCTCATGTATACAACTCGAAACTTGGATGTTGGAGGGCTGCTAGCACACCATTGGGATGGTGTCAGTTGGAGAATGGTGGGCAACACTTTGTATTTGCTTTGTGGTCACTACAAGAAGTTGAATGATCCAGAGTATGTTGGTCTGTTCACTTTGGATTTGGAAGGGTTGAGGTTTGAATTAAAGCAGACTTGGCCATGGGATGAGCGGCTACACAGGAATCATGGTGTATTTGTTTCCTGCCATGGTCGGACAGGTTGCACTCAATTCAAAAACAGCATGCAGCTATGGTATATGCAAGGAGAAACAGGTGGTGGTGTTGAAGGTGAAAATCTGGCTAAAGGTGTTAGTAAAGAATGCAATGCTATTTGTTTGAATGGAGCTGTTTTATTTGTGGAGGAGAAGTCTTTGAATTTATCTACTACAGATGCAATTGCTTTCCCATTTCAGATAAATTCCGATCTAGCAAATTTGGTAAAATTTACACCTTCACTTTTATTACCATAACTTGTGTTGTGTTTCTTTTTATAATATAAATTACTTAGTCTTGTCTATCTAAGCTAGATATTTTCTTTTATTGGGCAATTTCACGAGCGCTGGGCCAAGCGCCTGATACGAATGCATGAGGCATGTGCATCTCTCTCTTTGTTTCTCTCACTCCTTCTAGGGTTTCCTCCCTAGTGCTCTTGATGCATGCTCTGGAGCTCCGTGCTGCTTGTGATCAATAGCTCATTCATGTGATCTGTTTATCCTCCTCCTTTCTTCTCTTTCTCCCCATCTTTTTCTGCAAAAGTTGGAGACTTGATCAAGAGAGAAGCATGCACCTGGAAATGGTTATATCACTATATAAAATATAAAAAATTGGAGGAATATAATCATGTTGTGAGTGCTAGGAATATGGAAAGGGAATACAGAAAATGTGCATATCAATTAGCTCAAAAACCATAGCTTATATACAGGAGTGAGTGGTCCGGATTGAAATCAATCCGACGGGAGCGGGTGTTGCGGGGACCTCGGGTGCCCCGCTCGCTCTGAGGATCCCGATGAAGGCCACATCGTCGACGGGAATTCCTCCCAGGTTCATCAGGTGGTAGAGTTTACATTTCAACACATTGCACCTGTGAGTCAAGGACACCTAAGATGATCTCTATTTCCACACCTTGTCTATTCACTATGGTGACTTGGCTCAATCAGATATAAGCACCCCTATCCAGAAGATCCAAGGCCCATGCCTCCTTGCCAACCATGTTGCTAAAAGAGTTGATAACCAATATTATCGCTCTTGAACTGTCTTATCCATAGATGTGAGCCAACAATCCACTCCTCATTCTCATTGACACAAATATGATCATCCATGAAGTCATGTGGTCTTGAGAAGTGAACGAGATTCACTAAATCTGCTGGAGCTTTTCCTTTCTGATCTAACTTGGTTTTGGACCAACTATGTATGGCTTGTGCTGAAAAGTTTGCTGCTGTGGAGGCCAAGGAGTATGTGTGGAAACAATAGCATACTTTCCCCATGCCATATATTCTTGTTTTGCTCTGTAAGGTTCCTTATCATGACCATAAAGCTGACAAAACTCATATTGGGGTGGATATTAGGTGTTGGCATTTGCATTGTCTAAGTAACCTCATGGTGGTGGAATTTGGTTATAGCCCTACTCCTAAGCAGCATCAACTGGTCCTTGCCCCCAACCAAAGTATCCTTGGCCTTGGCCATGGCCAGCCTATTGTTACTCAATGAAGTTGTCTCTATTTCTATCCAATTTAACCTCTCAGTCATCTACTACTGACTTTCCTTGAAAGTGCCATCAGAGAGCATTTAAGTTTAGGAATGAGTAGATCTCTACCAATACACTGTATGGCAGTCCTCCTCATGCACTGCTGTTCTCTGCTAAAGCAACCTCTTGTGTTCTTGAGTGATAGCATATTGTATAAATTTGTCCAGCTTCTTTAAGCACTTCCCACAAACTTTGTGAGCAAAAATACATATATACAATTCATATACACCTTTACCACCTGAGCTTCATTGCATTAAATGTTCACTAGTATTGCCCAGAAAATGCTGTATTGTGCAAAACTTCTGAATATATATAAACATAATGCTAGACAAATGCCAGATGAGCACAAAAATCAATAATTTTATATAATGTTTTTTGCTCTTTTGATATATATACACAATATAACATAGACAATGCTCTTGGGAATATGAATATATTAAAACACTAAGATTTTTAGAAAAGTAACACTTAACTCAGAAAAAAGTAAAATATGAATTGCTAAGAATAAATACTTTTATAGATATTAGATGCAAAGTATAAGTCAAGAATCTATAAAATTTATATTATATATATATATATATATATATATATATATATATATATATATATATATATATATATATATATATATATAAAATAATTTCTCTACTTGGAATATGAATAAATATATAACACTAAGATTTAAGAACATTAATATTGCTCAGAGCCAGAAAATTCTAAAAGTAAAGGATATTAGCTTAATATTAAGTTAAGTAAACAATAAGATTTTAAGAACACTAGAACTATGTATTAGATACAAACTATAAATTCAAAAGCTGATATTCCACAGTATTATTATATGCTAGTAAACTATATTTGTAGTTAGGCAAAAGATTTTAAAGTGTTAGTGCTTAATCAATAGTTTTTAAGGCAATTTTTTGTCTGTACTGATCAAGAAATTACAGCTGTTCCATAAGCATGAGACTTCAACTAAACAGTTTTTCTTCTTTATTTTTAATCACATTTCAAACATGGAGCCCAAGTGATGACAATCTGAATGCAAAAAAATTAAACACCTGAAATCATGTAGAATTGGTGAGGTATCAACCAAACATAATGTATGATAGACCTTAGTTATATGTCATTAGCAAGTCTGAATTAAAACAAATTATTAATCAGAGCTTGTTTAACAATATTCTTGGCCAAATGGTTTTGCCACCTGAGTGACATCTTGGCAATATACCAACCTATATTCATCGTTTTCTATCATGCAAGGGATTTACTTCTTTTATATTGTGTATTCCAAGTGAAAACCTTTCTTCAAAAAAGCAGGACTTGTGCAATCTGATCGACCATCTCAGTGTAAGTTAAGATTGTATTTTTAAAATTTTCTACTTTCCTACTGTCACCTTTTTTTTGTAGATTGACACAGAAAACCCATGTGTGATTATGTCTCAAGACATGAGTCGAGATTTTCTGAGTGCTGGTAGTGAGAAAGAGAAATTCAAGGTAACAATAGCTTTCGTTTCCAAGCTGAAGGTGGTTTGACATATGCTTATGCTGTAGTTTTACTTCAAGGCAACACTTTTGGAGAAAGTTTCGAAATTGCTGGATATGAACATGAAGACTATTCAAGTGTGTTGTGATTGCCTTCAAAAGGATAGGAAATCTTTTGAAGTGCTCGAACAGGATCTGGTGAAGATAGAAGAGAAACTTCTCCATGCGGAACAAGTGGATGAACTTGCCAAAGAAGTTCACACCTTGCGAAAGAGATTGGCTTGGGCTGTAGTTTATGAGACAGACAAGAAACTCGAAGACATCCAAGCGTTTGTAAGAGAACTCAAGCAGCTTATACTTTTAGTTGAAGAGGACACCGAGATGCAAACAGTGAGCCGTTTGGTCTTTTATTTGTTGGATGTCTGAGGTTTTTACGTTGCAGCAATTACTTGCAGAGACATGGCTTTCCCATTTCCACCTAGAAGAAAACATCTCTGATCTTGTAGCAAGGAAAGACAAAGCTGAGGAGACATGTACAAAACTCATGGAAGAGCTAGTTGAGGTGAAGTCCTCAAATTTTAGTTCAACGTATTTGATGTTGTAGTACAGATTTCAGTTGAGGAAGCACAGCTAAAAGGGGGTGTTGAGAACAAGGAAAGTGTCTTGCATGCAAAATGAATTAGAAAGCAGTCTTTGGAGCAGCATGTCTAGGAGATGGAAAATGTCGTGAATGTGACTTTGGGTATCGAAAGTTACTTGTCAATTGTCTTTTCAGATATTCTTTCTTTACTGCCATGACGGCAGGAGGTCAGTATTGTTGGTTCCCTTTATTAGCCCCTCTTATTCAAGTGTTAATAAACTGGGCTTAGCACTTGTATTTAGTCAGATGGATATAAGGTAGGAACTCTTATGTATTTCTAGCTAAGCATACTTGGCCTGGCTCTTAATTCTCTTTTGCTCTGTCTTGCATTGGCTTGACAAAAACCCTCATGTATTAAGACTAATCCCTCAATATTGTTAGATAATAGCTTACCATGTCTGCCAAATACCCTCGTTATCATGCCCTTTGTGTTAGTCTCATTTCAGTCTTAAATACTATTTATAGAAAGTGTCTAGGTTTACTCATTTAGCATATCTACGGAATATATAGATTGTCCTGAACATAATGGTATTTGTCCTGTGTCCAAATTCACAATCTAGGGACGTCCAACTTGGGTTTAAGCCCAAGTTCCATTCCATGCTAGCTAATGAAGTACCCATATCCTTGTGTTAAGCCATCGATATGCTGAAATAGTGCTAGACTCCATATGGCTCTGTTTTGCGTGCTAGTCCTAGCATTATGATGTTGGATACTCTAGGACTATTCCAAGTCACTCCGTATTTCGGTCCCTTCGCTCCTTGGTTCTATGCTTAGAAGTTTGGCTCTATACCTTTGTTCAATGGTCTAAGGCCTTGAAACTCAGACTTCGTATTACTGTCCTTTAGACACGTGGCATGTGATATGTATATGGAGGGTTTAGATTCCACTTCATGGTTATCCTATAGTAAATCACTATAGAATAAAGGGTAAAAACCATGCGTGCTACATTTGGTATCAAATGATATATCTCAACAAGTATTATCCAATGAGTTGGGCAACTAATCTCGTTGCATATGTAGAGATGAAAACGATAATCCAAGTGGGTACACGTTTGGGTGCAAAGGCTTCACATTCATTCCTTGGGTATGGATTCTGGTTACTTTTTTGTACCATAATAATGTGAGCTTGCTCTTAGGCTCATAAAAGGGATTGAGTTATTCCATTTGCACAAGTTTGCACTTGGGCTCATGAGTGAGGCACATTAGCAACTCGAGGTTACACTTTAAGTTGGTAGGATTAATGTTAGCATATTGGTGGTTCCATGAGTTGTTCCATGTACCGTGGGTGGAAGTAAACTTTCCCTGAGTTTGCTATGAGTGGCAAATAGGCTAGTCCATAACTGTTTAGCATGGCAGTAGTGGATCCTTCCTAGGTATAATTACAAGTGGATCAATCAAGAGTGTAGGGATGAGTCTATTGATTCAAATAATCATTACTGTGCTCTTTCATAAACTTTTTTTGGATTGGACTGAAAGTAGTGCAAAAACAAGCTTGAGGTTTGATCAAGGTAGAGACCGAAAAGAGAGTCATCAAGGATGAAGGATCAAACATGTAAATCATTTTTTCTTCTTGGAGAGATGATTTGCAATGAAGTATGACTTATTGTTTGTGTTCACATTATGCAATTGAGAGACCCTATCTTGATGCATATTGGTTATGATGGTCTTTGAAATAGTGAGTTATAGGATGGATAGTGATGAAGCGCTATACCATTTTGTTTAGGCTTGTTATTGAAGACTTGAGTCATAATGCTTAATTCTTTTCTAGAGAACTTTACTATTACTCCTTGAGTAGCTTGGTGTTGGATTAATTTTGAGTTTGGTCGAAAAGAAAGTGACATGAGCTTGTCCGTGTTGTAAACAAAAGTTAGCGGTGTTAAGTGTTGTAAATCTTTATCGATAGAGTGTGGCATCTATGTTGTATTTTGTCGAATCGAGTTGGCACTTGATAGTCACATAAAGCTTTGAAGTAATGATTTGGGTGTTGCTCATGGTGTTGCTCAATTGATGATCAAAACATTGTGATTTTTATATCATATCTATATAATAATGAGCAATGTGTTTACGAAGTTGCTTAGGTAAATGATGGTCAACCCCAAAGTGGTTAATGCTGAAACTAGTCTATTTATATATAGTAACTAGCATGGTAGTAGCTTTGACTAAATTCTTGATGGTGGTCCATTATGCTAAGCTTAAGTTAGTTCTTTAGTTCCTTGAATTTGCCCATAAAATGTTGGAAAGGGTTATAGCATTCCTTTGTTATGGCTTATTGGTTTATCTATTAGCATTTAGAGTAGATTATTGGATGGAAAAGGTGTGTAGTTGAAGCGTTGACATCACTAACACTTGTGTTAATAGAAGTGGCATTGTTATTTCGAGTGATGAGGAATTTTCTTTAGAACTTGATTTTCCATGTCAATTTTTTTATTAGTGTTTTGGCTTTACATTAGATCTTAAAGGTGGTTGAAGAAAGGTGTTAATACAATATAGATATCTGAAGATGTGGTCCTTGTGATCAAGCCTTGGATGTTCATTTTGAATTCTGCGGATATCAATGTTGGATGTTGGCAAAATGGGTAAGATGTTCGATGCTTAAACATATTGTTGGGTCATGAGAATTAGTGTTGAGGTGAATCTATTTTAAGTTGTTGGTAGGAGGAAGTTAGTTGAGTTTTGAAAGTTTCATTCTTTTTCTAGGATAGAAATTTTCCACAAATTTTCTTAAGCTTTTCTAATGACTAATTTGTTGATCACTTTGCTTGAAAACCATTTCATTTTTTGTAAGTCAATACAAACTAGTGAAAGGGTTGGAGTTGACTTTGGTTAGCCTAAACCTTCGTAAGTAATTTGTATGATGCACCCGAAAGGGATGTTGATTTTTGAGGCTAAGGCAATTGAGTTGGATAGAGTCTGGAGTTGGTGTGGAAAAATGGCTGTTGTGCTTTCTAGAAAGGTGACCCTTGTGCCTTTCTTTTAGCATTGTGTTTGGTGGTAGGTTGCACCTTGCATTTTATTAAACTTTATAAGAGTAGTGAGCTCTCACTAATTTTGATTTAGTCTTGATAGCTTTGCGCCTTGGCTGAGTATGATGATGTCCAGCTTAGTTGTTTAAAGTTGAGATGTTGATACCCATACTATAGCTTTGTCTATAAAGAGGTTGTGTACTAATATGAGTCTATCTCATGGTTTTCACTTTAGTTTCGAATAAGTGTTGATCATGCATAACTAGCCTCTTCAAAGCATGCTCAGAGCTACTGACTAAATGCATTAGTGAGTTTTTTACAGTTGAGTTAGATTCGAGTGGTTATTTAGTTATACTTGTCCATGAACCTTTATCTTATACCTGGGGTATTATGTTCATATTGGTCAAGTATATGACTTGATGGCATGAGTTTAATGTTTAGGTCTTGTGAAGGCAAGTTAAAGAGTGATTGTTAATTGCTTTACAACTAGTGGTTGCTTATAGACTTTGTCGAGGATTGTGACACTTGCTTATTTAGCAGTGATAAATTTGCTTTACTAGATGGTGTTACGAAGGATCATGTTATTAAACTAATATGGGTTTTCCATGTTGGCATGTTAACTCTACTTTTGTCAATATCATTTAGTTACGTTTAGTCTATGGTGTTAGATTTCATTAAGTCTTGGATGTGGTGAATCACTCCTTGATAATGTGTTATTTGTAATTGAGTATTGTTGGAGGATTGGTCTTGGATACTGAATAAGGTATCTTTGACTTTGGTTAGCTTAATTGTTAGAGAGTTTTGGGTGGTGATTCACTCTTGCTTTCTCCTAGCTTTATTCTAGTGTTGATGGCATTGAACTGATTCCTGGTCGTTAATATTGTTGGTGTTGAGATTCGAGTGAAATGAGATGTCTCTTCATAGGATTGATATTGAGTTTTATTAGTCTTGATGAAGATAGTGCTGATGGTTTGGTTGTATCTTTATGTTATTAGCATTCATGTATTTGCTAATTAACAACTGTATTGGCATTCAAACAAACTGAGTGGCAAGTTTGAGTTAGTTGTATTCTAGATGAGATTATTTAGTAGGGGTTGAGCTTTAGCTTTTCCTTGAAAAGTGATTCAATCATGGACTATGTAAGCCTTACGAATGAAAGAATTAGTGATTGATATTAGAATGTTTGAATCCTTATTAGATTTGAGTTAAAATATATTAATCATTGATGATTCTTTTTGTGTTTGTTATAAAGTGAGTTATGTCCTACTATAGATGGATTCATGAAGGATCATTTAGTGATCACTTATTGAGCATAACTTTGTTATGCTTAGTTTTTGGATTGATACAAAAGTGCTCTTCATTAACTTTGCATTATGAAATTTAACTTCTGGATATGCTGATGAGCATATTATGGGTGGTACCATGATTTCTTCTTTAACATTACAGTTAATTCATGCAAGACTTGTGATCATTATTATACAAGACTTGGTTATAGGGTTTTTTGAGCTTTTGGTTCCTTGAGTTTTTATGCTTGTGGTCCATTTGTTGAAAGTTGTTGGGGAAGGCATTCTGGCTTATTAATTTTGATGTTAAAGTTAGCTTTTGCATCTACCAATCATTAGTGATGATTGACTATCATGTAGGACAGTTGATTATCCTTGTCAAAGGTTTTGTTTGATTATTATTAATATAAAAGTATTTGCCATTCTTCAGGATAGTGGATTTCTTTTTCAATGATGATTATGCATCTCTCTTTTGGTAGGATGATTGATGATCTTCTATGATAATTAGTTGTGCTATTTGATGGTTTTTGGCTTTTCGCATTACCACATATTCTTTATAGTTTGCCTTGGATTGGTCTCTTGGGTTTGAAATATCAGTAAAATGTTGCTAATGTTTGCTTAAGAAATTTTGGTTCCTTAGTATTATTAACTAAGATTTATTCAGTTTAGCTAATATGATAGTTGGCATGAATGAGTGTTTGTTAGCCTTACCGCATTCATTCTATTTTGTTGATTATTATTTGAGTTAGTTTTGATAGATTGGGATGTTATTATCTTTGGGTGATACATTCACGAGCATCTTGCTTACCAGTCAATGATACTTTGTGTTCTTCTAGTTATCTTATGTAAGTTGTTTAGTATGCTATCTGTAATATTTGATAGTTAAGTTTTATCATTAAGTTTTTTTGATGATACACTAGCTATTGAATATTATTGAATGGTTAATCCTATGTTTTCCAACTATAGTAATCTCAGTGGTTTCAATACTCTTATAATGGTTTATTGGATGATAATTTACTTGGAATACTTTTTGTGTTCTAATATAAACTTTATTCATTGATAATTTAGTCTCTAAGATATCATTGTCTATGACTTTAATATTGTCCATCTATTGATCTTTAAGTTTAGGCCAGTATAGGCAAACTGGCTTCGGCACTTCGTATGCATGGTGAAATCTTTAGTCATGGGGTAGCTACTGTCAATTGGTCACATCATTCGTCTTTTTGTCAATATTCCTTATTCCATTCCAAGGGCATGACTCTAACTGCCTATTTATAGTATTCTATTTAAACTTTACTGACGGGTTTGGCTTATGAGGGTTAGGGCCTCTGGCTTCTCTTTCTATATCTCTGCAAGCAGGGGCATATCACACTTTCGTAAACTTGGTGACACTCGAAGCAGCAAGGGTGGCTAACTTCGTTGGTCATTTCCTTGTCGGCAACGGCCAAAAGGTGTCTGAGTTGGTAGTGCATCCGCATTAGACAAAAATGCTACCTTAACTCATTTAATTTGATGCATTTCTCACATAGTATGATCATTGTGAACTTTTTCTGGAATTGTTTCCTTAGCGGTGGTCTACTGAAATATGCATCGACGAAGATGTCGATCTTCCCTAAGGGGGGGAGAGTGTTGCGAATGTGATTTAATGCGAATGTTAAGCATTAAAGTACATAACACATCACTCTAAGGACAGTTATTCTCTTTCACCATTCAGTTATGAGTCTTGTACTTTCACCATTAACACAGTCTATAAGGAGGTTTTATATTAAATGCTCCATGCATTGTTTATAACACTGAAAGAAATTCTTGATATAAGTCTCATAAACACATAAAAAGGCCTTGAAAGCTTGTATTATAACTATAACATTCAAAACAGTATTTGTTAATAGGATAGCATATGCTAGGCAAGTGCTAGTATAATTATATACTTTAATCTTGACAACTACCCTGACCCAAACTAATCTTTAATAATAAGGTGGCAGGCCTACATAAGCATTGAGGGATAAGTTCCCAAGATCCAGATTACATTTGATTCTCAATCTGAAAGAGATCATTCATTGTATTCTGCAATCCCATGATGGAGTGTTTTCGTCTTGAGGGCCTTGAGAGTGGTCAAGCCATACAATATTTATAGTAAGGATCTAAAGAACTCCACACCAAATTTGAAAAGTTTTTATTTCTCAGCTTTCTAAACTCGTCACCCTGCCATTTGTTGAATTCTCTAAGCCTCACACGCAGTACCACACAGCCCATGCAATCTCTCAAGCATGGCACCACCGTCACTTTGGCCCTTGAATCCACGTATCTTAGAGATTGGGCTATTAATCTGTGGAAGAAATCACCGCCAAAGAAATTTTCATCAGAGCCCACTTCGGTTAAGGTTCGGAGACCGCTCTCACTGACCAGAATGCATCTTCTAAGGTTTCCTCTTAGCTCTTGTGCACTCCTGATTTGTGAGCTTGGATCCTCCCTCCTTTCTTCTCTTTCTCCCCTTTTTTCCTTCTCATCCCTTCTTCACAGTTTAAAAATCTCATGCAGAGTTTTTTTTCTTCGTTTTTTCTTTCCTCAGTGCCGATCAGGGTAGTCCATTGGTGAGTGAGTGAGAGAGCTAGACAGGATCCAATCTTTCTTAGTAGCATCACATCAAAAAGAAAGAGGAAGAAGAAGAAGAAGAAGATGTGGCTTCTTCGAAGACGCCCCTCCTCTAAATGGAGGCGTGGGCTGCCAGGGATCGATCTACTCGCTCACCCTGGAAGAGCTCTAGACTTCAATGCTGGACCAGGGAAAAATCGGCAGCATGAACATGGCACTCACTTCCTTTTAAGAATAGGTTAAGATCATTAGGGCTGCAAATGAATCAAGAGATTGAGGAGGTGTTGCTTGTGACTTTGCTCCTACTACATTGTAATTAGTGTTGCCAAGACTTGATCAATGAAAGTGCATAGGTAATTACAAGAATTAATAGATACAACTATGCAGCTATGAGCCACAAAAGCACTGTAGAGAAAACATATAACGATAAAGAAGACGTATAAGCGTTACCGTTAATGCACTTTGTCACCAATTCCCAGGATTTTGGCAGCAACTTGAGACTTTAGTGCATGCTCTTGGTGTGGCTTCCTGCGCGATGTCTGGCGGATGAGAGCAGTGTGCAAACGGTGGCAGGAATTGATCGACTCCCCAGGGTTTGGCATGCGGCACACACAGGCAAGCATTCCAGCAGCTGTTCCTTATGTTCTTGCAGGCACGTTGTGCGGAAGGATGTTCAGGGGCAACCCATTTAACAACAGCAACGCCTTCAACTGGATAGAGATGGTGCCCACAGGGGGGTCTCTTATAGGAAGTGCTGGTGGATTGCTCTGCTTTTTGAAAGGGAACCAGGTCCTAGTAGGCAATCCAGTCACTGGATGCTTTAGAGCGTTGCCAGATCTCAGGGCTAAAGGGCTGATTTCATCCTCTTACATGGGCATCAGTCAAGACTTCAAGGAATACACAGTCTGCTTTGTAAAAAGTCGTTCTTGTGAAGA
The DNA here is from genome assembly GCF_000143415.4 of Selaginella moellendorffii. Lineage (NCBI taxonomy): Eukaryota > Viridiplantae > Streptophyta > Lycopodiopsida > Selaginellales > Selaginellaceae > Selaginella > Selaginella moellendorffii. The sequence continues at coordinate 2,557,119 of NW_003314273.1, forward strand.
AAAAAAGTTGAGATCAGAGGTACGGTGAGAAGTGACTACACAATGTTTACAACAGCTCATGTATACAACTCGAGACTGGGATGCTGGAGGGCTGCTAGCACACCATTGGGATGGTGTCAGTTGGAGAATATGGGGGAAGTGGTGGGCAACGCTACTTTGTATTTGCTTTGTGGTCACTACAAGAATTTGAATGATCCAGAGTATGTCGGTCTGTTCACTTTGGATTTGGAAGGGTTGAGGTTTGAGTTAAAGCAGACTTGGCCATGGGATGAGCGGCTACACAGGAATTATGGTGTATTTGTTTCCTGCCATGGTCGGACAGGTGTGTTGTGCTGCACGCAATTCAAAAACAGCATGCAGCTATGGTATATGCAAGGAGAAACAGGTGGTGATGTTGGAGGTGAAAATCTGGCTAAAGGGGTTGGTAAAGTATCCAATGCTATATGTTTGAATGGAGCTGTTTTATTTGTGGAGGAGAAGTCTTTATCTACAACCATTTTGAATTTATCTACTACAGATGCAGTTGCATTCCCATTTCAGAAAAATTCCGCTCTAGCAAATTTCGTAGAATTTACACCTTCGCTTTTATTATCATAACTTGTATTGTGTTTCTTTTCATAATATGAAATTACTTAGTCTCGTCTATTACTTTTATTTTCCTCCTTGGGTAATTTCACGACAGCGCTGGGCCAAGCGCCCGATACGAATGCGTGAGGTATGCGCAGCTCTCTCTTTGTTTCTCTCGCTGCTTCTAGGGTTTCCTCCCTAGTGCTCCTGATGCATGCTCTGGAGCTCTGTTCTGCTTGTGATCAATAGCTCATTCGTGTGATCTGTTTATCCTCCCTCCTTTCTTCTCTTTCTCCTTTTTTTCTGCAAAAGTTGGAGACTTGATCAAGAGAGAAGCATGCACCTGGAAATGGTTACATCAGTATACAAAATATAAGAAAATGGAGGAATAAAATCTTACAGTTTAGAAAATGTTTTTTCTTTTAATTGTGCTGTTGTTTTTTCTTCCAAATATATGTATTATTTCACTTTAAAAGGAAATAAAATATAACTCTTAGTCAACCGTTTTAGGTTTCAAAGAAATGTCTTAAAGTTTCACAACCAATCAATACTATAAATACAATCATGGTAGAAATACATTGTTCATTTTGATTATGTTGGAAAGTGCATGATTATATTTTAGAGTTTTGTTTGCTATTGACAATTACTTGCTGAAGAATGTTTGAATGTTTTATTGTGAAGAGAAAATTGGGAATGTTAAGTTTTCCAAGAGCAAAGAGTCAATAAAAATGATGCAATCAAAGAGAATTAACCATAGAAGGGAACTATATTACTAAAGAATTTGTTATGCCAAACAGCAACATGGTTTCCTTTATTTTTTATAGTTTTTATGCAATTTATTTTTATGACTGGTTTATCTTTAATTGTATGAATGCTATAGCACCTAATAAGGCTAAGTGCTTGTTTAGATTGCATAGCATTGAATATTAATGTTAATATCTTAGCCATTGCACATCATGATAAATGGTGGGTAATGGTGTTGCCACTATGGCCTCTTACCCTCCAGGTAAGAACTCTGTACTCCATTGAGACTGTTCTAACGAAACTTTTTTAAAGCCCTCAGTTTTCAAAAAGCTAGAACAATTTTTATGCCCTCTAGACTGAGAAAGAAACCATGGAGAGCTCAATAATATTATTTTCAGAAGGTTAATGACTTGGCTTTTAGGTTTACTGTTACAAACATCCTTTTAACTTAGAGGATAATATATAGTTTTATATATAGAAAGTGAGAGTTCTAAAGGATGGCAAAACATCATCAACTCATCATCTTGGGTGACTACTAGCTTTTTAGCTTCCAACTCATAGTGGCTGAGCTTGAGTTACAAGTTGTAGTAAACAGCCTTCTTCATTGAGACTGATTGACATGAAGGCAAAGCATTGTCTACTAAATGTGGCATCAATGGATAGTGTGCCTCCTACCTTTGCGTGGTGATAGCAAATGTTTCCAAGTTTTAGGGGGAATCTGGTGAGCCTGGAGACTCTGTTTACATTTCAACATACTTCACCTGTGAGTCGAGGATCTCTGTTCCCACACCCTGTCTATTCACTATAGTGACTGGATATAAGCACCCCTATCCAGAAGATCCAAGCCCTGTGCCTCCCTACCAACCATATTGCTGCAAGAGTTGATAACTAATATTATCACTCTTGAACTGTCCTATCCATGGATGTGAGCCAGCAATCCACTCCACATTCTCATTGACACCAATATGATCATCTATAAAATCATGTGGTCCTGAGAGCTTCACTAAATCTGCCAGAGCTTTTCCTTTCTGATCTGGCTTGTTTTTGGACCAATTGTACATGGATTGTGCTGAAAAACATGTTGTTGTGGAGGCCAAGGAGTAGGTGTGGAAACAATAGCATGGTTTTCCCATGCTATATATTCTTGCTTTGCTCTGTAACTCATATTGGGGTGGATACCAGATGTTGGCATTTGCATTGTCTAAGTAACCTTATGGTGGTGGAATTTGGTTATAAACCTACTTCTAAGCAACATCAACTGTTCCTTGCCCCCAGCCAGACTATCCTTGGCCTTGGCCATGGCTAGCCTGTTGTTGCCTTCATGAAGTTGTGTCTAGAGGAAGGAGTAGATCTCTACCAATACATTGTATGAAAGTCCTCCTCATACACCATTGTTCTTTGCTAAAGCAACCTCTTATGTTCTTAAGTGATAGCATATTGCATAACTTTGTCCAGCTTTTTTAAGCACTTCCCACAAACTTTGTGAGCCAAAATAGATGCATACAATTCATATACACCTTTACCACCTAAGCTCCATTGCACTATATGTTCATGCTCTCACACTTACAAATATATTTTTGAAGTAGATA
>NW_003314273.1:2560589-2723807 GCF_000143415.4 Selaginella moellendorffii
AAAATCCTCAAATCCCTACACAAACCTAGCCATTTTGGATTTATTGGATAGATTATAATGTGGCACCTCTTTTACAACAAAAATCAGCTCAATCAACTCTATATCCTGCAAGAATTCTTGGTCCAAAGTCCATAGATCAAATCACCCAAAACTTCAACTTTCAGTTTTCATTCCTCTGGGACGTTCTTTTTGCAGATTCAAAGGGTGAACAAGCCAAGAAGTCACTCTACCATGTCTGAAGAGAGGTATGTTTTGACCTTGAAACCCTAAAATATACTATATATGCTTGACATATTCCCATACCAAGCTCCTTCCATCTTCATTTGCAAGCCAGCCTTGAAGCTCTCTCCATTTCATTCAGTGGTATGCTTCATACGAATGACTAATGTCTATAAGCAAGAAAAGACCTACCAAGAGCAATGAAGGTAAGACCTCGACTTCCACTTGACAAGGTAATGCTTCATCAGCTCTTCTTCTGCCTTCTTGCCTTCCTCCGTCTTCCTTCTCCGTGAGAGTGCATGAAACTCCTGTTAGTGCTTCCCTCCCAATATTGGCGTGACTCACTGTTAAACAAAATCTTTGCCGGTTTACTTTCCTAATAGCCAATCTGGCATGGCGTTTTGGACGAGATTCTCGCTGCTCGAAGCGCGAGATCAACCCATCTAGAACCCGTCCTCCTAACTCCTAAATCCGCCTAATCGCCTGGCCCCTTGACACCAAACCGCGTCTCGCTCTAAGCCGAGTTCACTCGGTGGTGGATGAAAAAATGCAGAAACCTCTGTTGGAACCTCGGGTTCCATCGCGATGGTTCTAAACGTTTCTGAGGTACTATGAAAGAGCAAATGATTTATCAACCAGTTTGGTTCAAGAACTCCAACAAACATAACTTTTATAAACTCGTAATGCCACGAACATGCATCACATTTTACTGAGTACAAGCGGCACTCCATGGATAGGCTTCAAGCCAAACTTCATCGCAGGATTATGGCGGTAGTTCGGTGAAAGCCGGAACGAGAATCGCTGTAGTATCATAGCCAGAATGACTTTGGCTTCGATCATCGCAAACGACTGGCCCACGCACACCCGCGGCCCAAACGAAAACGGCATGAAAGCATTTGGATGCTTGCACGCGCTTGAGATCCCATCTTTGAAGCGATCAGGATTGAATTGGCCTGCATCTTCTCCCCAGAGCTCCTTATCCTGATGCAATCCAGCGATTGGAAACGACACAGATACTCCTTTTGGAACGTGTAAATCTTGCAGCCAAGACTCCTCCATACACTCCCTGGTCATCTCGATTGCTGGTGGATACAGCCGCAGAGTTTCGTAAAGGATCATTCCCACCTGTTCAAGAATCAAGATGTTAAGTTTTGGAATTAGGAGATATTGATTGACTTACGAGCTTGAGCCTGCTGACACTCTCGCCATCAGGAATCTCATTGCCACATACTTCGTGTACCTCAGCACGGGCGCGTTCTTGCCATTCAGGATAGCCTCCCAGTAGCATCAAAGTCCAGGTTAGTAAGGTCGCTGTGGTCTCATGCCCCGCAATGTAGAATGTCTTGCATTCCTCTATCAGATCCCTGCTTGTGAAATTACTGCTGCTGTCACACTCCTTTAGCATCAGTCCGAGTAAGTCATTCCCGTATGTATTGCTCCCCCCTGACTTCACTGAGTTCCGACGCTCGTCTATGATCCCAGTGATCAGAGAATCCAACTCCTGATGAAGCTTCCACATTCGGAGGTTGATTGGAAGTGGGAGAAACCTGTAAGCAAGTGAATATGATTCAGTTCAATAGATGATCGAGCATACCTGAAGCCTGGAATCCACGAAAAGCTGACGAGTTTGGGCAGTAGCTCTGGGATTTTCTTAGACAATATCTCAAAAACTCTCTGGCCTTTGAGATAGCTAGTTCCAAATGCTGTATGGGAGATAACGTCTCCTGTGAGCTTACGCACCTCTCCAGAGATTTCAATCTCGGGATTCTGCTCCATCGTAGCTTCACATTGATCAAGCATGCGAGATGCGCACCCTGCGATTGTACCGGTCATTTGCTGTGTACAGGAGAATCAGAAACACTTATCAGCCAGACTTCATTGGAAGATAATAGTATGAATACCCACTTTAATACGTTCATGAAAGAATGCCGGTGCTACGAGTCGGCGGTGATGACTCCATTCCTCTCCAGTAACAGAAACTAATCCACGACCAAGGAACAAGTTCGCCAACCGCAGCCCGGCCTCCGATTTATCAAACTGAGAAAACTTCTTAGACAAAACCTCCCTTACGATCTCAGGCTCCGAGACCGATATCCTTGGCTCAGTTCCCCACCAGAACACAAATCTCTTCCCTGGACCATGATCATCAGGAACGAAGCTTTGAGATTCATCAGGGATGACAAGAACATACCATATTGCTTCCGCCATTTGAGCAACGCAGGATGTACCCGATGGAAAATGTCGTGGCTGAAACTCTCCATGTCGTGATCCTTGATGGCGCTCCTCATGTTCTGGATTTCAGCTATTTGGCCTACCATGAATCGGGGTGGAGGCCCCTGAATGCCCTCCTTCTTCAGCTGCGCCGCGATCGCCCTGGGGCGCCACCAGTAGACCGTCACGAATCGCCATAGCGCTGCAGTGAAGAGGACGATGCAAATGCTCAAGATCCATCTCCCTTCCATTTGCTGGACTAAGGGTAAAATGTGTGGGAGATGTGCCAGGTGGGCGAGTGCATTTAAGCCAAGCAGATGGAGTGTTGTACAAGTAAGGATCTATCCTTAAGAAACTACTTGGAACTTGTAGCGTTACACTGTTACTCATTCGTTTGTGGTGGTTTGATTGGACGACATCCCAAGTACGTCAATTTCAAACCAGAATTTTAAACTGTTTATAATACTGTTTGGATATGGATACACTCAGTATACATATATTTTTCTAGCCATTGGATTGCAACAGCATAGTTTAAAATGGCATTGTGGAATAGATAAGACTGCCACAGTGGATCACATTCCATGGGCTTGCATTGCTTCACCAGCCACTGCACCATAGAAACTACCCCTGCAAAATCAGTGATCCACTTTGAATTGAAAAGAGATGGAAAACATATATCTTAGATGTACCACCACCGCTAACACTGCATTTACCAACTGGAATTGAAGTCCATCAATGGCTTCTCTCACCCGTGGGGTGTCGCTCAGATGGCAGGGATTGTCGGGGCAGAGTTACACGCTGGGCCTCAACAACGTGGTGGAGCATCGCAACAGGGTTGAAAGTGTGATGGGATCACCAAGAAGACGATCACCCTCCCAGACTGTGACGACGATCACCACCACCCACAACAGTGCAAAGTCTTCAACGGTGAGTGGCAGACACAGTGGCAGCCACAGGGAAAGAATGCCTTCAATACGCTTTAAAATGATACAAATTTGTTTAAACATTAACTCTACTTGTTTTAGACAAAGAATCCTCACACTGGAAAGATGAAAGTGATCCATTGAAAAACATAGTTTTTCATGTAAATTGCAAGATGTCCACAACACCGGTTGAGCTTGGTGTTATACTCTCTAGACAGGTCCTTGGAAAACTAGAACCATCCAGTCTGGTCCAGTCTCATTGCATATAGTCAATGAGTGTTTTTTAAAGCACCACCTAAGCACTATCGTTCTTGAGGAATGAAAACTCCATGCTGTAGATGTGCAGGCCTTGAGCAATCTAGTAGAATTCTTTTGCCCAACAATTCAGTTTCCAGCACAATGCAATTCAAAACCTTTAGTGTTAAAAAACACAGCACAATTGCAATATTAGTAATGTTGCAATCAAGTGAGTTTTCACAGTAATTTTAAGAAGACAAAACAACAAAATAGTGTGAAGATTTGTTGTTGTATTTTTAACAAATTGTTCCATTTTCACAAAATAATCAAAAATTCTCATTTGGACTTTGGTAAACTGTTAACTTATTGTGACAAGTGCACTAAAAAATGTAAGAGATAGAAAAAATGATAAATTGAAAATTCATTAGTGCTAATATTTAGATTTCAAGATGATGCTAAACCCAATTTAGCATCACATTATCAAGAAAAGTCAATGTAGTTTCACAAAACTCAAAACAACCCATGCAAGTTGAACAAATGCAGAATATTTGTTGTTGTTTTGGAAGTTGTGATATGCATTACATATTTGCTCCAATACATTAATTATAATATTTTGTACTTAGTGAAGGATATTAGTAGTAGCCACAACCACACCATCAACATCCACTATAATATATAATTTTTGATCGAGTTTGATGGAACACAAAATAATCTAATATTAAAAATAAAGTAGTTATTTGTTTTCTAAATTTTTAGTTAACTATTTTACATATAAAGATTAAATATAAAATTTTAATGTTGCAGATCACTTTGAAATTAGTAAAAAATAATCACTTCAAAATTTTGGATAAGTTTATTTTAAGTTTTTCATCATTGTAAATGTAGTTATACAGCATACAAAATTAATTATGCAAAAGTTATCCACCATAGTACTTGAACATATGCACTTTTCATAAGTTGTGAATAATTTATTTCTCAAAACCAAGCTCATACAAACCAAATATAACATCATTGCTATTTGTGAACCAAAGTATCAAGCCAAAAGTTTAAACATCTATAATAATAAAGAGGAGTTGCTGAACTTTTTATCCAGCCAATAGCATGGGGGTAACTATCAAAAAGTTATTTTTTTAACCACGTCTTAATGAATAATCATAGTAATGTTTGCTCTTAGCCAATGAAAAGTGGCCAATTGCATAGGGCCCAATAGAAGAAGGTGCTATGATGCATGTCACGTGCAAAGTGTTGATCAGTGGAGATTAGCTGCTGTATCATCTGGATCTTGATAGTTCCCTCTAACGAATTTGATAATTTCCTTTGAGGAAGCACAGCTTTATAATTATTTCCTCAATTTGCTTTGTCTGCACCAAAGGGGCCAAAAGTTTAAACATAAGTGTAATAAAAGACTAAGAATCAAGCATTATCTTTTTTATTGCATCTGTACATAATCTAAGGCCTACTTGGCTTGACTTTCAAATATATTCATTTCGTTTAATGTAATCTTTTACATTATAACCTAACCTAAGTACATTTTAACCGTTAGATCATAAAATATGCTAGAATATACCTAAAAGTGTTTTTAAAGGTTTATAAATTACAAACATAAGATTAATCTAAATGTATATGTTAGAATATCCAGGCATATTCTAAATGTATTGGAATTTTTTGTAGAACCGAAGGTTGATGCCACTCTCACTAATCCTGTCCAGAATGCATCTTGTTTCCTCTTAGCTCTTGTGCATTCCTGATTTGTGAGCTTGGATCCTCCCTCCTTTCTTCTCTTTCTCCCCTTTTTTTCCTTCTCATCACAGTTTAAAAAACTCATGCAGAGTTGTTTTTCTTCTTTTTTTTTCCTCAGTGCCGATCAGGGTAATCTCATTGGTGAGTGAGTGAGAGAGCTAGACAGGATCCAATCTTTCTTAGTAACATCACATCAAGAAGAAAGAGGAAGAAGAAGAAGAAGAAGAAGAAGAAGACATGGCTTCTCCAAGGCGATGCTCCATCCTCCTTTAAATGAAAGCGTTTGCTGCCAGGGATCGATCTACTCGGTCACACTGGAGGAGCTCCAGAATTCAATGCAGGACGAGTTCATGAAGAACATCACTCCTTATGATTACCTTTTAAGAATAGGTGTTGCAGCAGCTGCCGCTGCGCGATGTCTGGCGGATGAGAGCAGTGTGCAAACGGTGGCGGGAATTGATCGACTCCCCAGGGTTTGGCGTGCGGCACGCACAGGCAAGCATTCCAGCAGCTGTTCCTTATGTTCTTGCAGGCACGTTGTGCGGAAGGATGTTCAGGGGCAACCCATTTAACAACAGCAACGCCTTCAACTGGATAGAGATGGTGCCCACAGGGGGGTCTCTTATAGGAAGTGCTGGTGGATTGCTCTGCTTTTTGAAAGGGAACCAGGTCCTAGTAGGCAATCCAGTCACTGCCAGATCTCAGGGCTAAAGGGCTGATTTCATCCTCTTACATGGGCATCAGTCAAGACTTCAAGGAATACACAGTCTGCTTTGTAAAAAGTCGTTCTTGTGAAGAAAAAAAAGTTGAGATCAGAGGTACGGTGAGAAGTGACTACACAATGTTTACAACAGCTCATGTATACAACTCGAGACTGGGATGCTGGAGGGCTGCTAGCACACCATTGGGATGGTGTCAGTGGGAGAATATGGGGGAAGTGGTGGGCAACGCTACTTTGTATTTGCTTTGTGGTCACTACAAGAATTTGAATGATCCAGAGTATGTCGGTCTGTTCACTTTGGATTTGGAAGGGTTGAGGTTTGAATTAAAGCAGACTTGGCCATGGGATGAGCGGCTACACAGGAATTATGGTGTATTTGTTTCCTGCCATGGTCGGACAGGTGTGTTGTGCTGCACTCAATTCAAAAACAGGTATATGCAAGGAGAAACAGGTGGTGATGGTGGAGGTGAAAATCTGGCTAAAGGTGTTGGTAAAGAATGCAATGCTATTTGTTTGAATGGAGCTGTTTTATTTGTGGAGGAGAAGTCTTTATCTACAGCCATTTTGAATTTATCTACTACAGGGAAAGCAGTTGCTTTCCCATTTCAGATAAATTCCGATCTAGCAAATTTCGTAAAATTTACACCTTCGCTTTTATTACCATAACTTGTGTTGTGTTTCTTTTCATAATATGAATTACTTAGTCTCGTCTATTACTTTTATTTTCCTACTTGGGCAATTTCACGAGCGCTGGGCCAAGCGCCCGACACGAATGTGTGAGGTATCTCTCTCTTTGTTTCTCTCGCTCCTTCTAGGGTTTCCTCCCTAGTGCTCCTGATGCATGCTCTGGAGCTCTGTGCTGCTTGTGATCAATAGCTCATCTCGTGTGATCTGTTTATCCTCCTCCTTTCTTCTCTTTCTCCCCCTTTTTTTCTGCAAAAGTTGGAGACTTGATCAAGAGAGAAGCACCTGATATCAGTATACAAAAAGAAAATGGAGGAATAAAATCATGTCAATAATATAGGATACTTACAGTTTAGAAAATGTTGTTTCTTTTAATTTATTGTTTTTTCTTCCAAATATATGTATTATTTCACTTTAAAAGGAAATAAAATATAACTCTTAGTCAACCTTTTTATGTTTCAAAGAAATGTCTTAAATTTTCACAACCAATCAATATTATAAATACAATCATGGTAAAAATACATTGTTCATTTTGATTATGTTGGAAAGTGCATGATTATACTTTAGAGTTTGTGTTTGCTAATGATGATTACTTTCTTAAGAATGTTTGAATGCTTTATTTTGAAGAGAAAATTGGGAATGTTAAGTTTTCCAAGAGCAAAGAGTCAATAAAAATGATGCAATCTAAGAGAATTAACCATAGAAGGCAACTATATTACTGAAGAATTTGTTATGCCAAACAGCAACATGGTTTCCTTTATTTTTTTTTATAGTTTTTATGCAATTTCTTTTTTATGACTGGTTTGTCTTTAATTCTATGAATGCTATAGCACCTAATAAGGATCTTGTTTAGATTGCATAGCATTGAATATTAATGTTAATATCTTAGCCATTGCACATTATGATAAATTATGGGTAATGGTGTTGCCACTATGGCCTCTTACCCTCTACTCTTTATTCCATTGAGATTGTTCTAATGAAATTCCTATGAAGTCTCCAGTTTTTAAATAGTTAGAACAATTTTTATGTCCTTCAGTGTGGAGAGCTCAATAATATTATTTTCAGAAGTTTAATGACTTAGCCTTCAGGTTTACATAGCTATGTTTGGCCAGACATCCTTTTAACTTAGAGGATAATATATAATTTTATATATAGAAAGTGGGAGTTGTAATTCTTCCTAGAGAGATCTAAAAGATGGCAAAACATCATCAACTTGTCATCTTGGGTGACTACTAGCTTTTCAGCTTCCAACTCAACAACTACTAGTGGCTGAGCTTGAGTTACACTTTGTAGTAACCAGCCTTCTTTATTGAGACCGATTGACATGAAGGCAAAGCATTGTCTACTAAAAGTGGCACCAGTGGATACTGTGCCTCCTACCTTTGTGTGGTGATAGCAAATGTTTCCAAGTTGTAAGGGGAATCTGGTGTGTCTGGAGACTCTGTTTACATTTTAACATATTGCACCTATGAGTCGAGGACACCTAATATGACCTCTGTTCCCATACCCTATCTATTCACTATGGTGACTGGCTCAATCGGATATAAACACCCCTATCCAGAAGATCCAAGTCCCATGCCTCCCTGCCAACCATGTTGGTGCAAGAGTTGATAATCAATATTATCACTCTTGAACTGTCTTATCCACAGATATAAGCCAACAATCCACTCCTCATTCTCGTTGACACCAATATGATCTTGAGAAGTGAACGAGATTCACTAAATCTGCTGAACCTTTTCCTTTCTGATCTGACTTGGTTTTGGACCAACTGTGCATGGCTTGTGCTGAAAAACTTGCTGCTGTGGAGGCCAAGGAGTAGGTGTGGAAACAATAGCATGGTTTCCCCACATTTGTATTGTCTAAGTAACCTCATAGTGGTGGAATTTGGTTATAGCCCTACTCCTAAGCAGCAGCAACTGGTCCTTGCCCCTGGCCAGAGTATCTTTGGCCTTGGCCATGCCAGTCTGTTGTTGCCTCAATGAAGTTGTCTCTATTTCTATCTGATTCAACCTCTTGGTCATCTGCTATTGACTTTCCTTGAAAGTGCCATCAAAGAGCATCTAAGTAGAGGAAGGAGTAGATCTCTACTAATACACTGTATGACAGTCCTCCTCATACACCACTGTTCTTTTTTAAAGCAACCTCTTCTGTTCTTGAGTGAATTATATAACTTTGTCCAGCTTCTTTAAGCACTTCCCACAAACTTTGTGAGCCAAAACAATTCATATATGCCTTTACCACCCGAGCTTCATTGCACTATATGTTCATGTTCTCACACTTATGAATATATTGTTTGAAGTGAATATGATACTCATAGATGGACTCTTACAATTGCATCTTGTATGCATTAAGCTTAGCCATGATGAAATCAAATGTGTGCATTATCTCAAATCACTGCACCAAACACTAAAAATCTCAACTCACTTCAAGATATTTGATGACTAGACAATCACTTGCATGCAACTCATTTTATCACCAAATGAATCAAGAAAACACTTTCTAGACAGCTCAAGTCCAGGTGCTTCCACCCATATACCCCATTTACAAATCCAACATAGATCTAACAAGAAACAAACATCAAAATCCTTAAATCCCGACACAAACCTTGCCATTTTGGATTCATTGGATAGATTATGTTATGGCACCTCTTCTGCAACAAGAATCAGCTCAATCCACTCTATATTTTGCAAGAATTCTTCCATATATCAAATCACCCAAAACCTTAACTTTTCACTTCCATTCCTCTCAATCCTTTTGCAGATTCAAAGGGTGAACAAGCCAAGAAGTCACTCTATCCTGTCTGGTGCACCAAAAATGTGGAGGAGAGATATGTTCTAACCTTGAAACCCTAGAATACACTATATACTATAGAATATGCTTGACATCACTTGACAAGATACTCTAATAATTTAGTGTCAACATGCAAGAAAAATCATCGTAAGCAAACCTTTCATCCCTATCAACAGTGATTCATTCCACTCGAGTTGGACATTGCTTCATGGCCTCACACGTTTTGTGGAATTGGTTCATCTTCATTCGCAAGCCATGATACAGCCTTGAAGCTCTCTCCATTTCATTCAGCGGTATCCTGTGATGCTTCGTACGAATGACTAGTATCTATAAGCAAGAAAAGACTTACCAAGAGCAATGAAGGTAAGACCTCGACTTCCACTTGACAAGGTAATGCTTCATCAGGTCTTCTTCTGCCTTCTTGCCTGCCTCCGTCTTCCTTCTCCGTGAGAGTGCATAAAACTCCTGTTAGTGCTTCCCTCTTGCAGCAAGATAACCTTTGCCAAGCCAATACCAATAATTTGAGAATCTACTTAGCGGCTCCTCCTGAAACAAAAATAAATACATAATGCCAGTATGAGAAACGAAAGACATTCGTGCACACTAACACAACAAACCAGGGCATCTCGAGCTACTTTGCCACCACTCTTGCAAATGGTGCAAAAATCTTTCCTCACCGCCCCATCCAGCTCCATCTCCCCACGAAATAGGATGCCTTCCTCCCTGGACGAAAACCTAGAACTAAAAAACAATGGAAGAAATATGAATGCCATACCTTCCAGCTCGATTGGGAGATGGATCGGAGGGAGGACATCCTTCTTCTCGCTGAGAAAGTACCATGTCCTAGCCGATGCCAAGAGCCTGCATTCCCTGGTCGTTTTCAGCAATACCACTGTGGAAGCCCTCTCCAAACCGACCTCACTCCATTAATGTTGTTGTTTTTATTGCCGGTTTACTTTTACACTTACCTAATACCCAATCTGGCATGGCGTTTTGGACGAGATTCTCGCTGCTCGAGGCGGATTTAGGAGTTAGGAGGGCGTTGATCTCGCGCTAGATCGCCTCGCCCCTTGACGCCAAACCGCGCCTCGCTCTGGATGGTTCAAGAAGCCCGCGAGTCCACTCGGTGGTGGATGAAAAGATGCAGAAACCTCTGTTGGAACCTCGGGCTCCATCGCGATGGTTCTAAACGTTTCTGAGGTACTATGAAAGAGCAGATGATTTATCAACCAGTTTGGTTGAAGAACTCGGAGTAGTTCAACAAACATAACTTTTTTAAACTTCTAATGCCACGAACATGCATCACATTTTACTGAGTACAAGCGGCACTCCATGGATAGGCTTCAAGCCAAACTTCATCGCAGGATTATGGCGGTAGTTCGGTGAAAGCCGGAACGAGAATCGCTGTAGTATCATAGCCAGAATGACTTTGGCTTCGATCATCGCAAACGACTGGCCCACGCACACCCGCGGCCCAAACGAAAACGGCATGAAAGCATTTGGATGCTTGCACGCGCTTGAGATCCCATCTTTGAAGCGATCAGGATTGAATTGGCCTGCATCTTCTCCCCAGAGCTCCTTATCCTGATGCAATCCAACGATTGGAAACGACACAGATACTCCTTTTGGAACGTGTAAAACTTGCAGCCAACACTCCTCCACACACTCCCTGGTCATCTCGTTTACTGGTGGATACAGCCGCAGAGTTTCGTAAAGGATCATTCCCACCTGTTCAAGAATCAAGAAGTTAAGTTTTGGAATTAGGAGATATTGATCGACTTACGAGCTTGAGCCTGCTGACACTCTCGCCATCAGGAATATCATTGCCACATACTTCGTGTACCTCAGCACGGGCGCGTTCTTGCCATTCAGGATAGCCTCCCAGTAGCATCAAAGTCCAGGTTAGTAAGGTCGCTGTGGTTTCATGCCCCGCAATGTAGAATGTCTTGCATTCCTCTATCAGATCCCTGCTTGTGAAATTACTGCTGCTGTCACACTCCTTTAGCATCAGTCCGAGTAAGTCATTCCCGTATGTATTGCTCCCCCCTGACTTCACTGAGTTCCGACGCTCGTCTATGATCCCAGTGATCAGATAATCCAACTCCTGATGAAGCTTCCACAGTCGAAGGTTGATTGGAAGTGGGAGAAACCTGTAAGCAAGTGAATATGATTCAGTTCAATAGATGATCCAGCATACCTGAAGCCTGGAATCCAGGAAAAGCTGACGAGTTTGGGCACTAGCTCTGGGATTTTCTTGGACAATATCTCGAAAACTCTCTGGCCTTTGAGATAGCTAGTTCCAAATGCTGTATGGGAGATAACGTCTCCTGTGAGCTTACGCACCTCTCCAGAGATTTCAATCTCGGGATTCTGCTGCATCGTAGCTTCACATTGATCAAGCATGCGAGATGCGCACCCTGCGATTGTACTGGTCATTTGCTGTTTACAGGAGAATCAGAAACACTTATTAGCCAGATTTCATGAGAAGATAATAGTATGAATACCCACTTTAATACGTTCATGAAAGAATGCCGGTGCTACGAGTCGGCGGTGATGACTCCACTCCTCTCCAGTAACAGAAACTAATCCACCACCAAGGAACAAGTTCGCCAACCGCAGCCCGGCCTCCGATTTATCAAATTGAGAAAACTTTTTAGACAAAACCTCCCTTACGATCTCAGGCTCCGAGACCAATATCCTTGGCTCAGTTCCCCACCAGAACACAAATCTCTTCCCTGGACCATGATCATCAGGAACGAAGCTTTGAGATTCATCAGGGATGACAAGAACATACCATATTGCTTCCGCCATTTGAGCAACGCAGGATGTACCCGATGGAAAATGTCGTGGCTGAAACTTTCCATGTCGTGATCCTTGATGGCGCTCCTCATGTTCTGGATTTCAGGTATTTGGCCTACCATGAATCGGGGTGGAGGCCCCTGAATGCCCTCCTTCTTGAGCTGCGCGGCGATCGCCCTGGGGCGCCACCAGTAGACCGTCACGAATCGCCATAGCGCTGCAGTGAAGAGGACGATGCAAATGCTCAAGATCCATCTCCCTTCCATTTCCTGGACTAAGGGTAAAATCTGTGGGAATGGATACAAATAAGGATCTATCCCTAAGAAACTACTTGGAACTTGTAGCGTTACACTGTTACTCATTGATTTGTGGTGTGGTTCCTCACTCTTCAATGATATTGGACGACATCGCAAGTACGTCAAATTCAAACTAGAGTTTTTAACTGTTTATAGATATGGATACGCTCAGTATACATATATTTTTCTAGCCATTGGATTGAAACAGCATAGTTTAGAATATAGCCATCAATCGGCATTGTGGAATAGATAGGACTGCCACAGTGGATCACACTAGTTTGGGCTTACATTGCTTCACCAGCCACTGCACAATAGAAACTACCCCTGCAAAATCCTCTGAATTGAAAAGAGATGGAAAACGTATATCTTAGATGTACCACCACCGCTAACACTGCATTTGAAGTCCATCAATGGCTTCTCTCACCCGTGGGGTGTCGCTCAGATGGCAGGGATCATCAGGGCAGAGTTACATGCTGGGCCTCAAGAACGTAGTGGAGCATCGCAACTGGGTTGAAAGTGTGATGGGATCACCAAGAAGACGATCATCCTCCCAGACAGTGACAATGATCACCACCACCCACAACAGTGCAAAGTCTTCGACGGTGATGAGTAAGAGTGGCAAACACAGAGTGGCAGCCACAGGGAAAGAATGCTTTCAATACAACTAAGACAGGATTCATTGTCTAAAACAATTATATATGTTTTAACAATGAATCATTGGACATATGAAAGTGAGCCATTGAAAAACAAAGTAGTTTTTCATGTAAACTGCAAGTACTTCTAGGAGATGTCCACAACACAGGTTGAGCTTGGTGTTATACTCTCTAGACAGGTCCTTGGAAAACTAGAACCATCCAGTCTAGTCAAGTTTCATTGCATATAGTCAATGAGTGTTTTCTAAAGCACCTAAGCACTATCGTTCTTGAGGAATGAAAACTTCATAACATGTAGATGTGAGCAATCTAGTAGAATTCTTTTGCAAGCCCAACAATTCAGTTTCCAGCACAAAAACCCTTAGTGTTCAAAAACACAGCACAATGATTTTAAGTGTTGTAATAAAACCTAAAATTTAATTCAAAACTTTTATATAAAAAAGAAAAGTATTTTAAGAATGAAAATAGATTGGATGTTGTATTTTTAATAAATTGTTCCATTTTCACAAAATATCAAACTTAATTGATAATACCAAGTTGTCATTCAGACTTTGATAAACTGTTAACCTATTGTGACAAGTGTGAAAATTCATTTGTGTTAACATTTTGATTTTGAGATGATACTAAATCTAATCTGGCATTGGAATATATACATTTTTACATTATCAAGATAAGTCAATGTAGCTTCTTCATCAAAACTCAAAACACGCCATGCTAAATTTATTCTTTATAATTTGAATAAATGTAAAATGTTTGTCATTTTTTTGGAAGTTGTGATATGCATTACATATTTTCTTTAATACATCAATTATAACATTTTTCACTTTGTGAAAGATATTAGCATTAGCTACAATCACACCATCAACATCCACTATAATATATATATATTTTTAATCGAGTTTGATGGAACAAAAAATAATTTAATATTAAAAATAAAGTACCATATCATATGTACAGAGTTATTTTTTATAAAAATTTAATTAATTATTTTGCACATAATGATTAAATATAATATTGCAATGTTTTTCTTAATATAAAAGATAACTAAAATTAAATATAATCAGATATTTTATCTGTAGATCAGGGATAGAGTAATCAGTAAAAAATAATCACTTCAACATTTTGGATAAGTTCATTTTAAGTTTCTCAATATTGTAAATGTAGTTACACAACATACAAAGTTAATTATGCAAAAGTAAAGATGTTTATAATATTGCAACCTGAAAGTGTAAATCTTGACATTTTTCTATGTAGAGAAGGCTTTGCAACCATAGTACTTGAATATATGCATTCTTCATATGTTGTGAATAAATCTTAGCTCAAAATTAATCAAGATAGCTTTTGTGTGTGGAAGCAGCTCATATAAACCAAGTATGACATCATTGCTATATCTGCACTGAAGTATTGGGCCAAAACTTTAAACATAAATGTAATAAAAGTCCAAAAATCAAGCATTATACCTTTTTGTTGCATTTGTATGTAATGTTTGAGGTTATGATAGGCCTACTTGGCTTGATTTTCAAATATATTTATTTCTTTTTAATGTAATCTGTTACATTATAACCTAATATAAGGAACCCTTTTTTAACACTGATATGTTTCTCGAGAGAGCACTTACTGAGTGATCAGTTCTCTCATTGAGTGATCGGTTCATCAGGAAGCTCTTCCTGAGTGATCGGTTCATCACTATATTCAAGAGAATTTTTCTCTTTGCAGGAGGAAAGCACTGAGAGAAGTTCAGGCACTTTCATGTCTTGGTGAGTTGGCTTTTTTCTTTTAGTATTACCACTGGCTTCCTCAAAACTTATCCAGCTTCTAGGTTACCATGAAAATGTAGTGCGCTACTTCTCTTCATGGTTCAAGAATGACTTTTTATATATCCAAATGGAGCTGTGCGAGATGAATCTATGAGATGAGATGGACATTCACGAAGAAGAAGCTGATCGAGGCAATGTTTCAAGTAAGCAGCTCAGTTGTGTTCTTTTCTTAGTTTGTCATGCATGACAGCTCTTAAATGCTTTGAAGCACTTACACTCACATGGCCTCACTCACCTAGATGTGAAGTCTGACAAGATCTACATCCGCAATTGTGTCTACAAGATTGGTGACTTAGGCCTTGCTAGTCGAATTGATGGAACCATTTCCATCGAGGATGGCAACTTGAGATATCTCCTGATGGAGCTCATCAACGATGATCACAGCCACCTTGACAAAGCTGACATGTTTTCCCTGGGGGCAACATTCTACAAGCTCACGAGATACTCACCACCACCAGTGTCTAGAAGGCAGTATCAAGCCATCTGCTAGGGAAAGCTCACTCTTCTTCTTGGATTTTCTCTTACGTTCCAGAGCTTGATCAAGTCTCTAATGCATCCAGCAGCAAAAAATCACCCCTCGGCTGCTCAAGCTCTCAAGAACACACTCTTCAAGAAGTCCTCCAATAATAAGGAAGAAGTGCTAATGTTTGCTCTCGGCCAATGGGAGGCAGCCAAACTGCATGGGGTGGGAGAAGAAGGTGGTGTGACACATGTCACATGCAAATGTGTTGATTGTGATTGTGCTTGTTGCCTGTCTTGTTGAGCGAAAAAGCTATTGCGAGTTTTGCATGTGCCCAATGACATGGCAAAAATTAAGCAAGCCTTTGGGCCAATAGTTGTGATTAACCCAAAGTTAATCAATTGTTTCATTCAGGATCTCTCTCTCTAGTTAGTGATTCTAATGTGGGGTCTCAAGACTATGTATATTACAATTACCAGTCATTGCCAAATGATGTTTTCTTGCAGCAGCAACAAATTCTAGATGATGTAAAGATGGGTGAAGAGAGTAGTGAATTAGGTTTGTGTTTATCTTGATAAAGTAAAATTTAATCACTTTTCTTTCCAGAATCTAAGCACTTCACACAGCTTAGTGCTTCAGCTACTTAGTCTATTCTAATATAGTGTTTTACAGCTTGAGGAATAGGTGTACAAGAAGACTTTAAACATCTGTTACATTTTCAAAGTCCCTTTGCTATTTCAGTGGTACTAACACTTGGCTTTTTTGCTTCTTAAACCTTCTTTATAGCTAGATCCAGACATTTAGACACAGACTTCCAGCCAAGTGCCCCGTGGGTTTTAGAATATTTTTTTTAGTTATGGGCTTGTAATGGGATTTTTTAGCTAAGCACAAATTATATAGCATTCTAGACCCTAGCGTATGGAATCTGATTGCTTCCTTTGAGGAAACACAGTATGCATGTGTTCATATTATGGATCTATAGCTTCATTCAAGTGGTGAGCTGCTTCTTATATATGTATTATCTCGGTATAGCAGTTATGATTTCCAATATAAGGTCCACTCAACAAGTATGGCGTCAACATTAAGGTTCCTTAACATTGATTTCACTGACAGCTATGGCATGCACCTTGTGATAGCTTCAATGGCAACTAACATTGCTGATAAATACAACCACCTTTTCAAGCCATCTAACTAGCTGTGTATTCAACATTACAAGGTTAGAGTTAAGAATCTGAAATATCATTTTGGGCTCCATTGTTTCTCATTAGATATTTCTATGGCCGCACATGTTCGAGCATGGCCAGAGAAGGCTCCTCCAATGCTTGATTTTGTCAGACCATCAAACATTGTTTTACTGAGTTAGTTTGTAGGGGATGCTTTTGCTGTAACAGTTGTTGTGGCAATCACTAGTGTAGATCAAACGCTTAACACTACAAACATCATATTCATTGATGATGATCTGAAGCTGAAAACATCTATAAGGTATTTGTAATATTATGACTGGATTTTTTGGATGAATTTCAAAAGTAGGTGCATATGCTAGGTGATATGGACCATGTCTATCATGAGCTCAAATCATCATGGTTTGCTGGGGATATGCCAAGTTGTAGTTTCTACAATCTTCGAGGAACTAAAGATAAAAATGTGTTCAAGATTGCACCCTCAACTATTGTCTTGAAAATTCCACCTTGGGACCACATACAAAAGCAGTTGCACTCTATCTTATTCATATATGGAAAGAACTTCTTTGGGGTATATCTTTCTTGATGTATACCAGTAGTTTAGAATGTATGTTTTGTTAATAGGTGCATGGGCATTTCATCCTTGAAAACCCTCAAACAATTTTTATTTGTTGCAACTGCCATGTTTGCAAAAAGTTTAGGGTCAAGAAACAAATGTGAGATATTAGTTGGTGTCACCATTTGTAGCGTATGTGATCATGGGATGAGATTTGGATATACTATCATCGTGAATTCTTGGAACCTTGGGGGATAAATGGGGATAAAATAGCCATTAAGGGCTCTTTCATCAAGCAATTGCCCTTTTTCCAGTTGGCTTAAGGGGAGAGAGATAAGGTGCGCTACAGTTGGTATTGGAGCAAATGGCACGGGTTCGATTTCCATTAATTAGTGGCTACTTAAAAGTATAATATACCCTTGAGCAAGGTATATTCCTACCCCTAAATTTAAAATCGTACGTATTGCGCATCCATGCGTACGTCCTTCCTCTTGTGTGGTGTATCCACGGACGAAGGTATCCATTGTGGGATTGCGGTACGGGTGGATGACTAGTTGCCTCACATGGAATAGCTGGTTTACACAATGGAAGGATTGGTAGATTGAGTGCGGAAATGGAGGTGCTGGTTCCCCTTGGCTTAGTAGGGGTTGCTAGTCAATAGTCAATAAGGACATTGACATTTCTAAAGGGGGGGTGAGTGTAGCGCATGTGATCATGGGATGAGATTTAGATATACTGTCACCGTGGATCCTTGGAACCTTGGGGGATAAATGGGGATAAAATAGCCACTAAGGGCTCTCTCATCAAGCAATTGCCCCTTTTCCAGTTAGCTTAAGGGGAGAGAGATAAGATGCACTACACCATTGCAAGAACAAACGAACGTTTTTTCAAAATTTGCAAGTTCATGGAAAATTTTATCTAGATACTGGCCACCCCTAAGACATTTACATGGAGGACACTTATATAGACCAAACATATGATCTCACTCCTAGCCAATTTCTAAGAATGCTCACTTCTACTCGAATGCCTAGGGCAATCAAACTTTTGGAGACAAAGAAGCCATCAACAGGTCACTTCTTATTCTTGACTGGTGCTGATTAAAGCTCGCTAAAAGTTATTGCATTCAAGACTGATTAAAGTATTGTGCACTTTCATTTCTTGTTCTAATATACTTTCATTTTCTGTTTGTACAATATATTGTCTATAAGCTTGTTGCATAGTTGTATAGGGGATCTATTGTATTATTACAACCTCAAAATCTCTTGCAAGACTCTCCACCAAAGCAGGCATCCTAATCATCTTAGTGACTTCTTTAAAATGTCATAGATGATAATTTTGAACTATACACTGCGGCTTTAAATTCAAAATTGTGTGGTACACAATTTAACTTGGTGGCTACACCATTTCTAACGGTACCTGTGGCCTTTGTTTAACTGGCCAAAGAACAAACATCTATCTCGCCTACAAGCTGCTAACCTCAAGCTTGGGAGCTTTGTTGCTCATTTCTTCGTCACTTGAATTGAGTGGACAATTTTGCATGGTACAAACATAAGGGATTGATAAAATGAATCAAAATATACACTTATCTTCAATAAATTTGGCAATGCCAGGTGTAGAGGCTACTCCTCCAACCTGTAAGGCGATTGAGTCATGCTCGATTAGAAAAAAAAAGAAAGGCTTACCAGGAGGATATATGACAAAAACTTCATCTTTAAGTACTACATACAACTGGATGGCTTTCAATAACCACTGATGCAACTGACACATACTTCAAATCTTTCTTAGTACCAGCTATCTACATGCAGCACAAGTTATTTGTAAAGCTCAAGGGCCGCTATCACTGAAAATTGTGGCTAAGTTCAAGTGACACATTAGGAATGTCCCTAAGATTTAATAAATGACAGTATACCTAACTTTCTCTATAAACAAGACCATTCATGAGGAGGCATGGATATACTTCGAATAAACCAAGCTTGTATACAAACCAGTTGCTTCCAAATGCTTCCTTTCTATAATCTTCACCATTCTTCAATTTGGAAAAAAACTCCATAGCATTGGCTTTTGTCATAATCCTATGAATTTTGCAAGCATTAGCATCGGAGTTCAAATTAACAGCAAGTTACCTTAGTGACTAACAAATCCTTTAGCGAAGGGAATTGGCCTTGGTATAGTTTTCTTCAGAATCTTCAGAATAAGAGTCCAAAACCTACAATGCAAAGAAGTCTCATCATACTGGAAATCCCAGGAAACTCTCATATTTCTTAGAAACTCAAAAGCATTATAAACTCCTCTTGTATTCTAACGGTTTTTATGAGGGGCCAATTCCTGTGCTGTTGTTGGACCCATAAAAGACATCTTGATATGTCCTACAATTCATGTGAAGTTAGAAAAGCACGTGAACTCACATGATGTACCTCTCCACCATATGCAAGAATTTTCTGACAGACTAATATAGACACTTTGTCCTAACAATAGAAAAAAATTATAGGTAAAATAGCAATGAAAATTTTACACAGCCTTGCCTCAACACAAATTATAGAAGTGACCTAAGCCCCCATTTAAACTACACATGCAGATGAAACGTCATTCCCAAATGTAGCTGAAATGCATTCTTACACTTGACATCATCAAACTTAAGCATAAGGAAGCTGGAGAAGAGGTACTTGGTGTACAACTATAGATTTAGTTTTTCCCTTCACCTGTGTGCCTGGCTTGATCTTGTGCTGCTGCTGGTGCTGTTGGAGCGCTTGACCCTCTCAAAAATTGTTGGGGAAGGAGGGGTGCCTCCCCAACACTCGCTCAAACACAAGAAATGCTTCAATGCTCTCTACAAAATGCTCCCCCTTGCTCTGGTGGGGCAAGGGTTTTATGTAAGGAAGATGGAGAATATTCTGAGGACCAGAATATTCCCTCTCTCTCTCTCACTCTTTCAATGGCCACGCCCTAACATGTGACCACGGGGATCATGTTGGCTCCAGACACATGAGAACCTTCCAAAGAGTGTAGAGTGTACCACTGCTACTGATGCCAAGTGCTAGTAACTACATGCAGTAAAAACTCTAAAAAACAAAGTGGAAAAAGAAAGAAAAGACGTAGGTGTGAAGTTTGGAGACAGGGAAGAAAACCCGGTGGGAAACCCTATAGTCAAATTGGACCCTGAAGTTAAAGAAAAAGTGCAGAAAAAATGTGAAAAGTGGAGAAAAATAGAGGAAAAAGAGTGAGTACTTAAAGAACTTAATCTATACCTGAATTTTGGCTCAGGAAAGTGTGATATGAAAATGAAGCCTCTTGATGACTTCCAGTATGCTCCAAGGATTGGCCAAAATCGAGAAAAAAAGAGAGGTAAAAGAGGGGATGCATTGCCCAAGGGTGGTAAGTGTAGAAATGATGAAAGATGGAGTGATATGGTGGAGTGCCAAGATGGTGGTGGCACTCTAAAAAGGTGGCCATCTCTAAAATAAGAGTAATAAGGGTGAAAATAGAAGGAGACATATGCCTCAAACACATATAACTGTTGACCCGTAGAGTAAGCCCTGACCTCTCGGAGTAGCCGGTAACCAATAACCAGTAACTCGTAACCAATAACTAGGGACCTGTAACCGGTAACCACCTGCTCTCGCTCCTACTCTTGTGCCTGCTCCAGCACCGATATGGTGGAGTGATATGGTGGAGTGATGGTGGTGGCACTCTAAGAAGGTGGCCATCTCTTAAAGTGTTAGGCCAATGGTCTAATGTGTCGGACTGAAGAAGACAACAGCTGAAAAGGACAGCGTAGTTGCTGGGTTGCTGGTAAAGAGAGGTGGCATATGTCCACTGAGTGCTGGAGGAAAAAAAAGTGGCTTCGGCTTCTGTGGCCTCCCCTAAAGATCCACCTAGGTGCCTTGAGTGAACAAGTTCACCCAGTTGGAAGAAAGTCGCTCCAAAAAAGCTAGTGCATTGTCGGCAAATAGTCATCAGGATATCTCGGAAATGGCATGTCCAAATGAGGTGGTGTCTTTTGCTACTGGTGCATGTATGTGTGTCCGTGGTATGGTGTAAATGTGACCTCAAATGGAGATGTGAATGATGGTGAAAGAATGAAAGATGCAAGACAAACATCTTGAGATAAGTGCAGGCAATGCTGCTGGAAATGATTGGTGATGGAATTGTGAGTGCAAATGATATGGAATGGGTGAGGCAAATGTGTGGGGTGTAGTAATGGTAAGGGAAGGGCCAAAAAACTTGGAACATAGACCGAGCCAAGTGAGGAACCTCCATACAAACAGCAATGCAGCATGAGCACGAAATCCAAAGCATGGGCCATGGTCCAATGGAGAAACACCCTCTGAAAGTAAGAAAAGGAGCCATGAAAGTAAAGTTAAAGAAAAGAAGAAAAAGAAAAAGAAGAGAAGAGGAATGCCTCACCAAATGAAACGTTTGAGGTGAGAGTGGTTGTGAGTGTGTGGGAGCTCATATCCATCATCATCAATTAGCACATATGCTTCACCTCCAATGTGTCACTGGACAAAGTAGGGCCCAGTCTAGCGAGGGGAGAACTTCGAAGGTGGCATGAACTCCTTGAGTAGAACAAGATCGCCACCCTCGAATGGTTCAGTAGACTGCCAGTGATCAATGACTAACTTGATGTTCTTCTTGCCTCGAAGGAGACATTCAGTCATGGATTGTCGCTGTTCTTCCAAGGCAAGAACCTCCAAGTCACATGCATGAAACTTGTCCTCATCACTAAGCAGCATCGTTGCTGCGTATTGAAGTGAAAGTGAGAGTGATGGCATCTGGATCTCCATTGGAAGCATGGCCTCTGTCCCATAGATATTGGAGAATGGGGTTGCAGAGATGGATGTCTTGAAGGATGTCCGAAAAACCCATAACACCATAACCAAGTGTTCGTGCCAATGCCTTGGGCGATCCTCCATAAGCTTTGAGATGACTGTCTTCAATATCTTGTTGCTAGACTCGGCCTGGCCATTGCACTCAGGATAATATCTGTTGTTCTTCATGTGCTTGACCTATAGCCCTTGGAGAAGATGCTGCATCACCTGTCCAAGGAAGCTATTGCCATGATCGGAAATCAAAATGACAGGAACTCCGAATCAAAAAATAATGTACTCGTAAACAAACTTTGCTGTAGAATATTGATTTGCCTGTTGCAGAGGGGTTGCCTCAACCCATTTCATGAAATAGTCCATCGCCATGATGATGTATCGTTGTCCTTTTGAGCTCAGTGGGTTGATCGGGCTGACGAAGTCAAGTCCCCACTAGAAAAAAGGACCCGGAGAAGTGATGAGCTGGAAAGGAAGACGTGGAACATGGCTCCGGGGGTTGAATTGTTAGCATCGCTCACACGCTTGTGCATAGGCCAAGCTGTCTTGGTGAATCCAAGGCCAAAAGTAGCCATGGCACAAGAGGAACTATGTTGTGATCTATCCCGAGAAATGCCTCACACAAGAGTGGAAAGTGTGAAAGAGCTCATGTTCACCCACACACCGCAACAAAACTTCCTAAGAAGTTCTCTTGTAAAGGTGTCTGTCGAATAGGCAAAACCCCCATGCTCAAATCTCCAATGCCTTTTGTCGCTCTGGTGAGGAATCTATTGGGAACTAACCTGAATCCAGGTATGTTGCAATGTCCTGTAATGCTGCTGGGACCACAAAGGAAGTAGCTTTAGCAACCAGGAACTTGCTCGGATCCATCACACGCTTCCGCCGCATGTGAAAAGTTGGCTGGAACTCTTGGATGGTCACAATCCAAGATAAAGTACAAGGCAATCGCTGTAAAAGAAAGGCTAGCACATTAAAATAGACATGGAAATGGATAAAGGCTTCAATGAGAAAGTGACAAAATCGCTCCAAGGTGTAAACAACAGCCACTACTTCTTTTTCTATATCCACGTACCTCTTCTCAGTCTCCTTGAACTAATGTGAGGCATAGTATGTTGCATGTGGTGGCTTGCCAAGCTGTGAACATTGGCAAAGGCATACTCCAAAAGCCTCTGTACCTGTTGTGATGTAAATGTCGAAAGGAAGTTGTTGTTCTGGTGGTTAGAGTACCAGGGCCATGTGGAGTGACTACTTCAGTGATTCAAAGGCTTGTTGTTGGGACTCACCCTAGACAAATGGAACATTGTGTTGTAGCAGAGCTATTAGAAGCCGTGAATGTGCAGCATAGTTGTGGAGGAAACGGCGAAAGAAACCTGTTTGCCTGAGGAAGTTGCAAAGCTGCTTCATGTTGGTTGGTGGGTTCCAATCCAGAATCTCATGAGTCTTGGCTAACTAGGGCTTGATCCCATCCTGCAAGACATCAAAGCCTAGCAATCGGCCTTCAGTCACCCCGAATTTACACTTTGCTGGGTTCAATGAAAACCTGTGTTGTTGGCAGCAAGTGAAGATCTGTTCCAAGTGCACAAGGTGGTCCTCAAAAGAGTTAGAGGTCATGCACAGATCATCCATATACACCCTCAAGGTGCCTCCAATCAAGTCGTGAAAGGCGTGGGTCATAAAGCACTGAAAAGTAGCTCCGGTGTTATACAAGCCAAATGGGAGGATGTTGAAAGCGAAGACACCCAAGGTGTCCAAAAGGCTGTAAGATCTCAATGATCAAGATGAATGAAGATCTTATTATACCCTGAAAAGCCATCCATAAAAGAGTAGTAATGGTGCTCAGCCATCTCATCCACAATTGCATCGATAAATGGAGCCAGAAAGTGATCTTTCATAGTTGCCTTGTTCAAGTCTTGAAAGTCAATGCAGAGGCGGAGTTTTCCATTTGCCTTGCATGCAGGGACAAGATTGGCCACCCACTCTAAGCTCTCCAAAGGGTAAATAAAGCCGACTGCCAGAAGTCGCTCGATCTCCAACTTCATCTCTGAGTGAGCTGCCGGGCTGAAACGCCACATCTTTTGACGGACTGGTTTGGCTGACTCTGAAAGCACAATATTGTGCATGATTGTGTCCATGGGAACTCCTAGAAGCTGGCTATAGTCCCAAGCAAACACATCCTTGAAACAGTGAAGGAGATCCAAGAGCTTTGCTGCGTTTGTTGAAGCAAGTGATATGGTGATAAAGACCAGGTCCTTGTCATCACCTAGGAAAACAGCACAAACCCTGGAGTCTAGAGAAACCTTGGGCTCAGGGGGCTCATCTATCTTAGATTCCTCCATGACCTTGGAAACCAAAGAGCAAGGAGTGCCTTTTGCCTCTCGCATCATGGTGATTGCTTGATGTGATAACTTGTCCGCCCAAAAGTTTTCTTCATGAGGGATACTTTGAAAAGTCACATGAGAGAACTCATCCTTCATGTTGACTGCCTGCTGCCATAGCTCTTTCAAGTTCTCTTTTCGGACTTAATATTCTCCAGTAAGTTGGCGTATGATGAGTTGTGCATCTTCAATGAAAGTGACTCACCTAAACTTGAGATCTATGGCCAACTTCATGGCAAAGTGATAGAGAGGTCGGCTACTTTGGTCTCTGCAAAATCAATCATCCAAACTCCAATGCCGGCAACCTGGTTTTTGGGGCAGAAAGCACTGTCAAAATAAGCTGTAATCATAGGAGTGTCCTCTTCTTCAAATAAAGATGCTAGGGACACCACATCTTGCAAGACTATCTCTAGCAAGTCAGCCAAAAACATTTCTGTTAGATTTGGAGTCTTTGTCTGTTGTTCTCTTTGCTTCTGATGCTCTGAGCACTCAATGTCCAATGCAAGGACTGTAGCCAAGTACTCTGCAAGTGAAGGAAGATCCTCCACCAAAGTCAAGTCCAAGTCTGATGCTAAAGTTTCAGTGTAATACACTTGGATTTGTGCCAGGAGCTCCACGGTAGGAAATTTTGAACTCAAAGAGCTATAACTCACATACAGCACATCTGATTGGCTTGATTCTTTCTGCCAATTCTGTGTCTGAATGTCATCTTCCATCTCTAAGAAACAGCATGACAAAATGCGCTTGGAGTCATCAGCTACCACGATTTCAGTAGGAAGATGCTGGCTGTGTGACACCTCAGATAGTTGTTGAGGAGGATTGAGTTCAGCTGTGTCCTGTGAAAGATGGACCTGATCTAAAGTGACTGTATCATCAAGTTTCATAAGAAAGAGTTGGTCCCATGCAAGAAACGAATCGAGAAGCCCTTCCTCTATCAAGAAACACTCCAAAAAGCTGGATATAGAAGCCCATACACTATAAGCCCTGCCATCAAATAAAGAGGGCGTGGTTAGAGGCTCGGCCTTACTCTCAAATAAAGAGAGTGAAGCTGAGAGATGTCTCGAGCTATCTGACTCACCTCCAACCATGTCAATCGCATTGTATGAGAAAGCATTTGTCCTATAAATGGTCGACACCACCGCCAACTCAGGAAAAACCTCTATGAGCTCAGGAGGGAAGTGTGGTGTGGAGGCCATCTTAGCCTAAGCCTACTGGGCTTGCTGAGAAAGAGCTCTACCGTGGTTGTTGAGAAAGGTGGTGCTATGGATTCCATTGCTAATTTCCATCTTGCCTTGTGCGCTGTCAATGGTGCAATGGGCTGTGACTTGCCATGAGTGGCCAAGAATGATAGAGTCCTTCAAAGAAGATGTTCCAAGACATTGGTGGTCAACCACGAGGAAATCCACCTCAGAAATAACACCCTGCACTGAGACCTTGACACCACAGTAAATGCCTATTGAAGGAACAATGTGGTTGGCGAAGGTCTTGAGCACGATGGAGGAGTTTTTAATGATCTGTAGCTATGCTGAAAGGGTAGCTTTGAGAGAGATAATGTTGCTTCTAGAACCGGAATCAACCAAAGTATCCATCCTACAAGAGGAAGTACCAATCTGCACTGGGATGAAGACTGGACCAGGATCTCTACCATATCTTGTCATGTCGACAATGTGCACCTCTTGAGGAATCCTCTTGAGAGTGCTCTCTAGTGTTCTTGACCGTGCAAACTCCTCTAAATGCTGGCCGAATCCTGGGACAAGACACAATATGTTTCGAAGCGAAAAGGTGTCGGGAGTGTCAACCACCTATTGAAGAACTAGCTCCAGAATAGAAATAGCTACTAGTGAGATCTCAGAAGGAGAAGAGAATAGTGACTTGAAGGGGAGCTTACAAGCCACCCTTTGTGTCACTAGATCTGATGCCAACAGAGATTCACTCTCAATTTATGCCAGGGGATCTATGGGAGGCTGAGTGGCTACCTTCTTCTTCGTTTGGGCTCGAGTGGCTGTGGTTTGCTATTGTTGCCTATAGAGTTCCTCGGCTACCAAAATTATGTTGACCGATGAGGTGGGTGCCTTGCCTTTGCTTGACGAAGGGGCTGCCTCAATTGCTTTTTGCTCCAACTGCTCCTGATATGTCTCTGGGCCTCGAGACAATGTGGAATTATCAACAAAGGAACATTGTTGGACACATTGAGAAGGTGGAGGCCAAAGCTCTGGGTGAAGCTTGAAGCAGCACTGTGTGTTGTGTGTGTTCGTCTCGCAATGAGTGCACCAATGGGACTTAAATCTGCGTTCCCGAGCTGTAATGGCCTCTTTCCTGGACTCCACCAGCTCTTGGAGTAGTTTGTCATGGTGTGATTGTTGCTGAAGAATGATCTCCTTCAGTTGCGGCATCTCATTGGTAAAGTTCTCAAGAGCCGAAGGTGTATGCTCAATACTGATGGGCTTTGGTGTGGACGGGTGAATAGCTGCACAAGGTGACTCTGACGGGGTGATGGCTTGGTCAAAATCAACTCTAGCGATCCCCAAGTCGACAAAAAACTCTCTTTCCTACTTCATGGCAAACAAAAATGCCTCATGGCAAGACCTGAATGTCTTCTTGAGAAGTTTCCACTGGAAGTTCCCACACAGACATACTGTGAATGCCGTATCCCCTGTTGCTCATCTTGGACCACTTTGTGATCCCAACATTGCTTCTAACATGCTTAAAACTGGGTGATATAGTCAGGAAAACACTCATGAGCACCTTGCTGAAATGAAAAGAGGTCGACAAGTAGCCAATTTATGGGTTTTTCTTCAACGAAACATTCTCTAAAAGAAGCAAGTAGTGTCTGGAAATCTGTCTGGTCCTTTGGGAGGAGAAAATCTACCCAAGTTGCTGCTATGCTTTCGAGAGACTACAAGAAGTCGCAGCACATACAATCATCATCGACAATCATGTTTGAGGTGTAGTAGTAATCAAAGCGACTAATATGTGATGTTGGGGAGAATGTTCCAACACCTGAGATGGTCGGGAGATCACTCCTTTTCTGCAAAACATGAAGCTGAGGTCAAGCTAAAGGTGGCTGCGCCATAGCTCATAAATCTAAGTCACTGCAATTTGCTGAGGATGAAGAGGACTCAGCTCGAGAAGGTGTTGTGTCATACCTAAGTTGCTTTTAAATGTTAGAAAGTTTACTCCATACCTTAGGGCTTTGAGGTATGGTAAAAGGGTGCCAATTTGTCACATGTCTAGTTTGTACTAGCATCAAATACCCTGAACATTGCAAATGTTTGGTTAAGGCAACTGGGTTGACAAGAGCAAGAAGATTGTAAGCTAGTGCTCAAGTCTCAAAGTTGCCCAAAATGCCTATGACGAAGAGAAATAAGGGTGAAAATGGAAGGAGATGTAGGCCTCAAGCACACATAACCATTGACCTGTAGAGTAAGTGCTGACCTCTCGGAGTAGCTAGTAATTGGTAACCAGTAACTAAGAACCTGTAACTTATAACCGGTAACCCCCTGCTCTCGCTCCTACTTCTGCGCCTACTCCAACACCAACTCCTACCCTTGCGCCTACTCCTATCCTCGTGCCAACTTCTATTCCTACTCCTATTCTTGTTCTTACGCTTACTCCTACTCTTTGAAGATTGCTTCATTCCCAAGGAACTCCCAACAAAGTTTAGCCCAACAGAGAAAAATGAGTCCTTTGGTCTCGATCTTTCCCCATTTTGACTGTTGGTGGGCTTATTGGAAAGGGCTCAGCTTTTTCTATCCTCTATCGCAAGAATTTGTGAAGAAGATGCCTCAACATTCCTCGAAATCCAAGAAGAGGTAGCCCAAAACACAAATATTGTGGAAAAACATGTGCATGTCACTGATGTAGATCGATATTAAGGCGCTATTGGTATTTTTGGAAAGCCTAGGACCAAGAGCACCTCTAAAAATAAATGGTATCTAAAACAAAGCCTGGAGGAGCATGAATTCTTGCTACAAAGATGACCCAATTTAGCTGAAGAAGAAAATCTTATTGCATGCCGTTAATTTGCCCAAATCTAACGCCAAGAATCACCACTACTCATAGATCTAAGCCAGATCTTCAAGCCCAAATGCACTACTTTGAGAAATTGGGCCGAGCATCTAGGCAAGAAAGTGAAAACCCCAAAATGTTCATCAAACTAAGCCAAGAAACGTTGTATCTCTTTAAATATTGTATGGTTTAATGAGTGCCATACCTTGCTAGAAAGAGGAGCTCCCAACCTATCCAACACGCCTAAGATCAAGCAAAACCACCACAAGACGAACAAAAAATTCCTTCCCAAAGTCTGCGGCCAAAAGAAAAAAAGAGAAATGATGCCTCCGAAAGTGTTGCGCATCACATTGGATTCACCATTTGTTGGGGAAGGAGGGGTGCCTCTTCAACGCTCACTCAAACACGAGAAATGCTTCAATGCTCTCCACAAAATGCCCCCCCTTCTCCTTTGGGAAGATGGGGAATATTCTAGGGACCAGAATATTCCCTCTCTCTCTCACTCTCTCAATGGCCACGCCCTAACAAAATCTAGATTAGACTGCAAGGAAACCTTTGTTGCCAGAGATCTCTTGGCAATCAGAGGGGGATTGAAATCCATGGCGCTCTTGTGGTCAATCCATCGCTGCTGTTAACAATTTCCATGCCTTGGATCAGCTCCACTGTGACTGTCACTCTGTGGTGGCGCTGGAGATTCTTGAGCTATGGTGATGACTGATCTGACACTGCTACCGTTGTAGCTAAGGCAGCCACAAACCTCGATGCCTTGCGATGCCGTGGAAATCCCAATCGCCCAAATGGGCTAGATCCAATATGTATTCGGCATGACATACTTTTTTAGCTCTTGCTTCACATAACCCTAAATCTCACAATTAGGTTTTGGGCTTGAGGGCACCACCAAGAATCACAATAGCTTGCAGCAAAAGGTCAGTCTTTCTTCTTAGTTTGTGGCACACCTTTCTTCGGCAAGCAATTGGAAAACCCTAGACAAACACACAGAACTAAGCACACACTAGGTTCGTGTTTGTTTATATCCTTAGTCTCCACCACATATTAAACATTATTTCATATTTCTCTTGTAAATTTGAGTTTGTTTACAAATACGAACCTGTATAAGCTATAGTTTTCTAGCTTTGTACTTGAAAATTTTAAATTATGCCTCGCCTTCATCATCTTCTTAGAACTATAAGAAATACCAATCATTTAGATAAGAATTTTGATACTAACAATTCTGATAAACACCCTGAGCCGCTTCAAACTACTTCAGATCAAAATGAAATATATACATATCAAGCAATATCCACTACACACTCTCCATCTACACAAAACACACTAGCAAGTCACACTATTTATAAAGATTCATAAATTTCAACTTTTGAAATTGGTATTTTATCATCTATTTGTGTTTTTTGTAATGCATCACATTTTAAAAATGACATTAAATTGAACTTTTGTAAGCTATATTCTTATATAGATCACATCTTTAAACTCATTGAGGAAAGCCTTTTAAGAACATTGCTATGTGTTATTAATATGGTCAAGTGATATTGCCACCTGTATTACCTTTGCCAAATACTTTACTTACGCTTTACAAACAAAACAAAAACTCAAATTTCAGAACTAATATTAAACACTATAATAGTGCCCTTGCATTTGCATCAATGGGTGTTAACATTGACACTTTATGGGGTAACAGTCTTTATTGCTTTAGAATTCATGGGCAGATTTACCTTAGTGTCATATTATCACATTTTTCTGGTGATCAAACTCCATCTTACAGGCAACTTTATATGCTAGATACACAAGAAGCCACAGATAAAGGAATCAAAACCCATTTAATACAAGTTGTGAGTGAGATTTACTATTATATCTTGATACACTCCTTTATCATATTAATCCATATGTACATGCTTATAGAATGATGTATAAAATAAAATAAAAAGAACTTCATGAAGTAGCAGTTATAAGCTGTCCTTTACGTGGTGTTTATATGTTACTAAGGAATGAAGGAACAGATAATCAACATTATAATATACCACAAACAAATGATGTTGCTGTTGTTTTTGTTAATGAGAATGAAGAACCCCTACGTGGATGTGAAATTTATATATATCCTATAGCAAATCATTTTCAAAAGATTTCAACACTTGGTGTTAATTATGATCCTATGGTTTATCTTTTGATATTTCCTTTTGGTGATAAAGAATGGCATATAAATATTTTGAATACGTGACAATGTCAAACTATATTACTTCTATATTATATATAATGCTTATCTAAAAGAAACACACTACAATTAGGTTTAGACCAAATCTTACATGCTGGCAAGCTTACTCAACAATACATTGTTGATGCATAATTCTTTTTGGTGGGTACGATAGTAATATAGGTTATTACCTATATTACTATTGTACCCACCAAAAACAATTATGAGTAGAAATGTATACTAGTCTTATGGATTATGTTGCAAATCGTGTTTCAAATGAAAATATAAACCTCAGTAAAATTGTTATACTACCTTCAACTTTTGGTGGTGGACCTAGAGCAATGCAAAAAAATTATCAAGATGCAATGACAATTGTTACTCATTATTCAAAACTAGATATTTCCATTACTTTCACTTGCAACCCTAAATGGCTAAAAATTAAAAAAAAATTACATCCAAATGAAAGTCCTAAAGACTGTCCTAATTTTGTCTCTAGAGTTTTCCATATTAAACTTAAAGAATTTTTGAAAGACACAATAAAAAGATATGTATTTGGGAAATGTATAACATATATATATATGTAATTGATTTTCAAAAAAGAGGTATCCCACATTGTTATTTTCTAGGAATTCTAGCCCATGAAAATAAAATTAAAG
This sequence comes from Selaginella moellendorffii, assembly GCF_000143415.4. Lineage (NCBI taxonomy): Eukaryota > Viridiplantae > Streptophyta > Lycopodiopsida > Selaginellales > Selaginellaceae > Selaginella > Selaginella moellendorffii. Next base: position 2,591,942 of record NW_003314273.1, read on the forward strand.
ACCGTGATGCAATTAATCAATATATCATGGCTGGATTACTAAATCCTCGTGACAAATCTGAACTTTTTGAAATAGTTATATGCATGAACCGTGTGGAAATTTTTTATCCTAATAGTCCTTGCATGGAAAATGGTTCTTGCTTGAAAGGTTTTTCAAAAAAATTTAATTATGAAACAACATTTTCAATTAATAGATATCCAGATTATTATATACTAAAAAACAGACATACAGTTTTTAAATATGGTTATCATATGGATACCCATTGGGTTGTACCTTATAACAAGTACCTCTGTAAAATATATAAGGCTTATATAAATATTGAAATATGTGCAACTATAAAAAGTATTAAATATCTATTTTAATATGTTTATAAAAGTTATGATTGTGCCACTATTAAAATCCATTCAACAACTCAACAACATGATAATAGCTTAAACTAGGATTAAATTTCAAGTTTTTTAAATACTTATTATGTTTTTGCTCCAGAAGCTATATGGAAACTTTTCCAATTTAAAATGCATGGTCATTCAACACTTATAATTTGTCTTCCTCTTGATCTAGAAAATATTCAAAATGTCTATTTCATCAAAGGTAATAAGCAAATTAAGCTTCAAAGAGCTACTCAAAATAATACTATGTTAACAAAATGGTTTGAATTAAATAGATATGATCCAAATGCAAGGCAGTATACATATCTTGAAATTCCTTTACATTATACATATAATAAATGCACTCACTGTTAAATATTAGCGAAATATTATCTCACAAATGTATTTTGTTTCCCTATCTAATACTAAACGTTATTATTTACGTCTTATATTACTTTACAAAAGAGGCACTACTTCTTTTAATGATCTAAAAACAATTCATAGTATTTATTTTGAAATATTTCAACTTACTGCATCTGCTATGGGACTTCTAGCAGATAATACAAAATGAGAAAAATGTTTAGAAGATGCTTGCTCTTTTAAAATGCCACCACATTTAAAAAAATTTTTTTTTTTTATGTGACTTTTGTAATCCAAAAAATCCTTATTTCTTGTGGGAAAAATTCAAAAACTCTTTTTGTAAAGATTTTATGCTAATAGATCCATTACTTTGTTATGAGTGTGCTTTACATGATATAAATAGGAAATTCAATCTATATAGAAAATCTAATCAAGATTATGAATTGCCTTTATTTTATACAATTTTTGATGCAAATAATCATATTAATTTCACACAGTCCATTCATTCTGTAGAAAAAAAATTACTTCAGTTTAATGACTTAACACTGTTATACATACGTTTCAAGTTCTAAACAAAAATATAATTAGTATGTTTAGACAGATATTGCAAGCACTTTACTGCATAATGACTTTTAAACTTTTAAACTTCCTGTTCCAATAAATGAAATTTCTAGTTCTACTATTACAGCTAATAGTAAAGCAAGCCAGAAAATTAAAAATGCACATATGGTAATATGGGATGAAATTAGTATGGTTCATACACGTGCATTTTCTGCCATTAATTTAGCATTACAAGATATAAAAATAAATGAATTACCTTTTGGAGGAATTGTTATTATTACAAGTGGTGATTTAGACAAACATTACAAATTATTCCACATGGTCATCAAGCACAAATTATTTCAAATTCAGTAAAAATGAATACGTTATGAAAATTTTTTAGAACACTTCCACTAAAAAGGAATATGAGACTAATTGAAACAACTCTTTATAGACTGATTAGCTTCTTCAAATTGGAAATAGTAATAATTTACCCAATTTGCCTTCAGAATCTATTGTATTACCTTACATATGGTAATAATATCCTCTGTTTGTTGATTTTGTTTTCCCATCTCTACAGAATATTCCAGACCTCTACATTGCATTTAATAGTCATACTTACCCCACATAATGATGATACTTCCTATTAATAATGCTATAGTCTCTTCCTTACCTAATGATATACATATTTATAAAAGTGTTGACTTTGTTGATACTAAACACCCAAAAGATTTTTCAGTTGAATTCTTAAATTCCATTACTCCTTCTAGTCTTCCACCACATAAACTCTTGCTTAAAGAAGGTATTATCCTTATTCTATTAATGAATATATGTCTCGACTAGACTATGTAATGGTACATGCTTCATACTTAAACATGCATTACCAACAGTTCTAGACTGTGAAACTGTATTAGGCTAATTCAAAGGTACATGAGCTTTCATCCCTTGAATCACACTCACACCTTCAAATATAGAAATTCCATTTAAAATGTCTAGAAGACAATTTCTAGTGCGTTTAGGGTATTGCCTTACAATCTCTAAATGTCAAGGCCAAACATTTGACCGAGTCAGAATACACTTGCCATATCCAATTTTCACCCATGGCCAACTTTATGTTCACTAGCAGGATTAGGCATTAAAGTACAGAACACATCACTCCAAGGATAGTTATTCCCTTTGAGTCCTTCTACTTTCACTATCAACATAGTATATAAGGAGGTTTTATATTAAATCCTCCATGCATTGTTTGTAGCACTAAAGCAAATTCTTGATCAAGAATGCTGTCCTATTAGCAAGCTGCTTTATTTGTTCATTAGACTTACCATTCAAAACAGTATTTGTTAACAAGACAGCATATGCTAGGCAAGTGCTAGTCTATAGGGAATGCTGAACTTTCTGGGCCGCCAGATCCAGCCAATCGCAGCCATCCGATAGGGGGTAATTGTAAAGTTGTTATTTCTTTAACCACGTCTTATTGAATAATCATGCTGATGTTTGCTCTCGGCCAATGGGAGGTGGCCAAGCTGCATGGGGCAAGAGAAGAAGGCATTGCAACACATGGCACATGCAAATGTGTTGATTGTGACTGTGTTTGTCACATGTCAAGCGAATTGGTATTGATTTTTGTTTTTCTAGGGTTTATGAAATGGTGAGACAGCCCTTGCCACTATTGCCAATTCGCAATCCAAATCTGAGGCACTGTGTCAACGCTGCTAGAATGAGCCATGTCCTGGTATTGTTTGTGTCAAGATCTTGCTTCTTGCTTTCTTATGTGAGTTTCATTTTCTTAGCATGCCTATTTAATGGGCTCTTGTATTGCTTGCTCTGCACAGCTAGGCTGTGTTGCTGCCTCTCTGCACACTACAGAACCAAGCCTTGGGGCTGCCTGGATCACGGAGCCAGGATTTTATCTCCCATTGCTTCTGCTCACTCGTGCAAGAGTTCCAGCAGCAGAAGGCTGAGAGTGTCAAGTCCACTGTGGTTAATCACAGTCGGGGTAAGCACAAACTCTTTCGCTGTTCCACCTTCCTCCGGTTGTGGGCGAAGGTTGGGTGCTGGGGTAGAGAATTGTTGGAGCATAAGCCATAGACATTAAGTGACAAAAAATGTTGCCTACTGTGGTTCTGTGGCCCTCCTACATTGTTTATCAATTTTTTTTTTGGCTCCTACAAAACTCTTGCAAGGGATTGTGTGGGCACAAGAACAACAGCTCTTGGGGTTCCCATAGGGCATGGCTCCTAAGTCTGCTAGTGATTGTACAGGAGATGTTGCTTAGGTGGCAAAACCATTGGGGCAAGAATATTGTTTCCTAGCTTGGATACTATGATTAAAATTCATTTTGATTTAAACTTGCCTCAATCAGTTAGTATAATTAAGATGGCAGTTAATTTTCTTCTTTATGTATATGTTTAGTTGACAAATAGAGAAGCTGTGCTGATGTATTGATCAGGCAATTACAATATGCTCAAGATGTGGGTTAGCTTAGTCTTAATATAAACAAATTAAACACCTTCATAAATCTTGCAAATACAGGATATCAGGTTTTAAATTTATAGTTTATATATTAATAACAGTTATTTTTTGTATTTCTTTTCTTAGTTTTACTTGGGTCTGGGTAGTAGATTAGTGTTCTTAAAATTTTATTGTTCTATATTCTAAAAAAGACACATGGCAAAGTAACTCTTTACTAAATCTATATTACTTAAAATTAAATTAATTTATTTTGATTCTATTTCTAGGTGTTTGAGTTTAAAGGTTACATACAATTTTTTAATTTTAGGTTATGTTTAGGTCTGAGTAATATATTAATGTTCTTAAATCTTAGTTATATATTTATTCATATTCCAAGTAAACACATAATATTTAAATGATGCTTCCCTAAATTAATGATAATTAATCTTAGTAGTTCTTCTTTATATTTCTATGAGTTGGGGTAGTAATATATTAGTTTTCTTAACATTTTAGGATTCTAAATTTATTTATATCTCAAATAAAAAATACTTTACATGTAACATCTAATTAATAAATTTATTTTTTGTAATTCTTATTTTATTGTTTTTCTCTTGAAGTGTACTAAATATATTTATTCTTATATCTATAAAAAAACTCATTCTTAAAATTTTTTATTTTAATTTGTTCTAGGTTGAGTATTAAATGTATTAAAATCTTAATAGTCTAAACATATCTGTATTCCTAAGTAATACTGCATATATTATCTTTATCAATAATATTTACTTAGTAATTCTTATTTTACACTTTTACGAATATATCAATGTTCTAAATATATAGTCTATGCTAGTGTGTGTGTGTGTGTCTATATATATATATATATATATATATATATATATATATATATATATATATATATATATATATATATAGTATAAAATTACTAAGTTTTGTACTCATCCAGCATCTGTTGAGCAATACTAGGAAGTTGTAGCCAAAGAGGGAAAAACTCTCCTTTTACCACAGCCCCTCCTATTCTACCCTTGCAGCCAAGGAAATTTTCTTTATCACAACTCCTTGACACCAAAGTTTCACTTGCTCCAGGTTTCTCTTCTTTACTGCAACTCCTTAGCCTCAAAGTTTGCAGAAGAAGAAGCAGTGCCGAGTGCTAGAGATGGAGGCCCAGGAGCTTGTGTTGGTCAAGCATAAAGGTTTATGGATGGATGATCGTCATATGCTGCACAAGAATTTTCCACTCATCTTTGTAGGATGCCTTAGCTAGGAATAGGTAAGATTTTTTTGTTCTTTCAGAGGAAATTCTATTTTCAAGTTTTGTGCTGGGTTTTAATACGAAAGAAGTTGGCTCTCACAATGGTAGCCATACTGCCATGGTTGGGCAAGTGCAATTGAAAGCATTCATTTTACCAGTAGTGGATGACTTTGAACTCTTGATTTTATGTAAGTGAATTTGCAGGACGTCGATATTTGGCAGACAGTTGGCCTTTGGAAGTACTCATCACCTGGACTTTTCCTTCTGGCCCAATATGCTCTCGGTGTTCTTGTTGCGACTGACTTATTTGTGGGAAATAGCATTTTAAAGAGTGCCAATGAAGTAGAAGGAATCGCTGAAGATGACACCTTTCGAGAGGATGGTATGCATTCTGTTATCGTGGACATTCCTATCTAACTTCACTTCTTTCTTTCAGAGCTAAGAAAGAAATGGATTCTGTTTATTGCGGTGATAAACAGAATCTAGGTTGGCTGTGAGATCGATGTTGTCCCACTCATAGTCACTGGAGTAGTTCCCAGTGAGAAATTCTTTATGTCTCTTTCTACAGCTACAATTCTCTTATACAAAACACTGCAGGAAAATTAGAGCTATGCTTCAAGCTGTCATAAAACTCTTTGCCAATGTATTTGTCTTTTGGCTCAGAATTAGGTTTTTTCAATAACTTCACCTTGCCAACTCGCCAGCTTTTTGCTGGGCAATTTTTAGTGCATCTTCTAAGGTTTCCTCTTACTCCTGATTTGTGGATGCTCCCTCCTTTCTTCTCTTTCTCCCCTTTTTTCCTTCTCATCCCTTCGTTTTTTTTCCTCGGTGCCGATCAGGGTAGTCTCATTGGTGAGTGAGTGAGAGAGCTAGACAGGATCCAATCTTTCTTAGTAGCATCACATCAAGAAGAAAGAGGAAGAAGAAGACATGACTTCTCCAAGGCGATGCTCCATCCTCCTTTAAATGAAGGCGTTTGCTGCCAGGGATCGATCTACTCGCTCACACTGGAGGGACGAGTTCATGAAGAACATCACTCCTTATGATTACCTTTTAAAAATAGGTTAAGATCATTAGGGTTGCAAATGAATCAAGAAATTGAAGAGGAGGTGTTGCAGCAGCTGCCGCTGCGCGATGTCTGGCGGATGAGAGCAGTGTGCAAACGGTGGCGGGAATTGATCGACTCCCCAGGGTTTGGCGTGCGGCACGCACAGGCAAGCATTCCAGCAGCTGTTCCTTATGTTCTTGCAGGCACGTTGCGCGGAAGGATGTTCAGGGGCAACCCATTTAACAACAGCAACGCCTTCAACTGGATAGAGATGGAAGTGTGCCCACAGGGGGGGTTTCTTATAGGAAGTGCTGGTGGATTGCTCTGCTTTTTGAAAGGGAACCAGGTCCTAGTAGGCAATCCAGTCACTGGATGCTTTAGAGCGTTGCCAGATCTCAGGGCTAAAGGGCTGATTTCATCCTCTTACATGGGCATCAGTCAAGACTTCAAGGAATACACAGTCTGCTTTGTAAAAAGTCGTTCTTGTGAAGAAAAAAAAGTTGAGATCAGAGGTAAGGTGAGAAGTGTCTACACAATGTTTACAACAGCTCATGTATACAACTCGAGACTGGGATGCTGGAGGGCTGCTAGCACACCATTGGGATGGTGTCAGTTGGAGAATATGGGGGAAATGGTGGGCAACGCTACTTTGTATTTGCTTTGTGGTCACTACAAGAATTTGAATGATCCAGAGTATGTCGGTCTGTTCACTTTGGATTTGGAAGGGATGAGGTTTGAATTAAAGCAGACTTGGCCATGGGATGAGCGGCTACACAGGAATCATGGTTTATTTGTTTCCTGCCATGGTCGGACAGGTGTGTTGTGCTGCACTCAATTCAAAAACAGCATGCAGCTATGGTATATGCAAGGAGAAACAGGTGGTGATGTTGGAGGTGAAAATCTGGCTAAAGGTGTTGGTAAAGTATCCAATGCTATATGTTTGAATGGAGCTGTTTTATTTGTGGAGGAGAAGTCTTTATCTACAACCATTTTGAATTTATCTACTACAGATGCAGTTGCTTTCCCATTTCAGAAAAAATCCAATCTAGCAAATTTTGTAGAATTTACACCTTCGCTTTTATTACCATAATTTGTATTGTGTTTCTTTTTATAATATGAATTACTTAGTCTCGTCTATTACTTTTATTTTCCTCCTTGGGGAATTTCATGACAGCACTCTGCCAAGTGCCCAATACGAATGTATGAGATATGGGCATCTCTTTGTTTCTCTCACTCCTTCTAGGGTTTCCTCCCTAGTGCTCCTGATGCATGCTCTGGAGCTCCTTGTTGCTTGTGATCAATAGCTCATCTCGTGTGATCTGTTTATCCTCCCTCTTTTCTTCTCTTTCTCCCCCTTTTTTTCTGCAAAAGTTGGAGACTTGATCAAGAGAGAAGCATGCACTTACAAGTATATAAAATATTAAAAAAATGGAGGAATATAATCATGCCAAAAATGTAGAATACTTACAGTTTAAAAAATATCATTTTTTTTAATTGTGTTGTTGTTTTTTCTTCCAAATATATATATTAGTTCAACTTCTTGTAGTCGATCCAACATTTTATGAACATCACAAAAGTGTTTCTCCCATGTCCCCTTTGAGTGGATCAAGACATCATAAATGAAGTCAGTAATCACCTTTGGCATATTGTAAAGAATCTCATTTATCATCCGTTAAAAAATTGTTGAAGCATTATTCAAACAAACAGCATCACAATGAACTCGTACAAACTAAACAATGTATGAAAAACAGTTTTAAGAATATCTTTTTCAGCCATCGGTACTTGCTAGTACCCAGAAGCAAGATATAACTTGGTAAACCAATAACTTTTCCAAACGATCCAAAAAATCAATAATGTGAGGAAGAGGGTACACATCTGGGATCATCACTTCATTTAACAAATGATAGTCAATGTAAAAACGAATACTCCCATCAAGCTTTGTCACAAGATGAGGTTCACATACCCAAGGATTTCGCGACTTTTGAATAACTCCCTTTTTTAACATTTTTTGATGTAAAATCTTGATCTCTTTGGGTGACTGATGACAAATAGAAACCTCGATTAAACAAGCATCCCTAGTTGGAATCAGATGACATATGCCACTATTGGCCCCACACGATAGGTCAAAGTCAAAGAGTTTAACATACTCCTTCATGAGTTGATCAACCGCTGCAACACAAAGATTGTCAGAAGGATCAGAAAAGGGAAGAGTGGAACAAGATGGAAACATAATAGGAAGTAATAGGGAGACAAAAGTAATGGAAGAAGAAGTAAAAGTAGAAGGACGAAAAAGTACAGAAGTGAAAGGAATAAATAAAATATAAAGAAGTATGAAATAAGGGGGAGAAGCCTCAAAATCACACTTGGCATGATTGTGCTACAACCAATCTATACCAAAGATAAGGTCAAAAACTTAACTCGGCACCACCCACAATGATTGCAACCCAAGCTTCAAATCGCCTATATGCACAATTAGATCCACCTCATCTTGTGCACATACCTTTGCTATAAAGAATGAAAATTGGCTCTACTGCACAACACAAATGTAGACGGCAATGTATGGCAATAGAACAAGCAATAAAAGATAAACTCGAATCTGTATCAATTAACATAGAGAAAATAATAGAAGACCTCTTGTTATAAAAACAAGTTTGGAAAGTAAACACTAGATGAATTGATATCAAATGAACCCTTTGATGATATTACCAAAAGAAAGATAGAGGGCTTATTGACTTAATCACGCAAGGTCCTTCTGCTACTCATGTGACTTCTTGTTTCCTAGAAGCATCTTGTTGTCCAAACCTTCCACTGCAGCAACACCAATGGGACATTATTGACACCAAGGTCTCTACCCAAGAAATGGAGAAAACGCTAATAATATTAATAGGTGTAACAATGATGTGTGGCAATTTTGGCCCACACGATAAGTCAAAGTTAAAGAGTTTGGCATACTCTTTCATGAGTTGATCAACCGCTACAACACAAAGATTGTCAAAGGGATCGGAAAGGGAAGAATGGAACAAGATGGAAATATAGAAAGACATAATAGGAAGACAAAAGTAATAAAAGCAAAGGTAAAAGTAGAGGGATGAATAAGTACAGAAGTGAGAAGAATGGATGAAATATAAGAAAATATGAAATAAGGGGGAGAAGGGGAAGTCTAAACTCAAAAGCTTTGTGACCAAAGTAAAGGGGCATGGCCTTAGCGTAACGGGCTGATGTGTCGGTGGTACCTTGGGGTGTCGGTCATGGGATCGGACACGTGGAGCACTTGGATCAAGTGCAAAGGTTGAGTGGCGGGGATGCCATTCTCAGGGCTAACAAGCCCAAGTCTAAAATAGGACTTATGGAAGTTGTGAGTGAGACTCCTCCAGGTGGTTGGAAGTGTGGTTAAGTGACTAAAATAGAATGGAAAATTTAGTCGCTTACAAAAAGCCTCAAAGTCACACTTAGCATGATTATACAAATATGTATATCAATTAGCCTAAAAACCTTAGTTGATTGGTATGAATTAAAACTAATCCGACGGTTACCAAAATCCCACTATACTAATATTAGTATACAGCATCATAGCTGTACACTTGGACCTCACACTAGCATGATTGTATTTATAATATTGATTGGTTGTGAACTTCAAGACATTTCTTTAAAAACTAAAAAGGTTAGACTAAGAGTTATATTTTATTTTCTTTTAAAAATTGGTTTAAAGTTGAAGTGGTTGAAGTGCGTGTTTGGGTCCAAGAACACGACTTATCTTGGGTACCATATTTCTCATAAGGATTTACAAATTGATCTTGACAAACTTATGGCTGTTCTATAGTTCCCTACTCCAAAGTGTGTGAATGATGTGTAACATTTCTTGGGCAAAGTGCAGTATATTAATTGTTTTGTGACTGCACCATTACAAGCATTGCTAAAGTCATCAACGTCATCTTTCATCTAGTCTACAGACTATGAGCAAGTGTTTATGTATCTCAAAGAGTAACGACTTTTCCATTTTGGCATATCCCAACTATACTCAACTTTTCATTTTGCACATGGATGCTTTTAATATTAGTATTGGAGGTGTGTTGATGCAAAAGAGCCCAAATATGCTTTCAACACCATCTCATTACATATATAAATTATACATTACAACCAGTGGAGGCAAACTACTCCACGACAGAGAAGGAGTGTTTAGTAGTAGACTGGGGTTTTGAGAAACTTCATGTATATCTACATGGTTCTTGAATATTACTAAAAGGTGATCATCCTACCATTATTTCATTATTGAAGTAAAAAATCCTAGTTGGTCGTACTGTTTGGTGGGCTTTGAAGCTTCAGATATATAATTTTGATATTGTTCATTTCTTGAGAAGTTCTATAGCTGATGTTGATGCTCTTTCTCAAGCTCCTCTTCCTTCTTTGCTGTCGCGAATGTGACTTCGGGTATCGAAAGTTACCTGTCGGCTAGTCCTTATGGACACTCTTACCTTACTGCCACGATGGCAGGAGGTCGGTATTGCTGGACCCATTATCAGTTTCCCACTTGAGCTAGTTAAGAAACTGGTCAATGACCATGAACTTAGATTGGATAAACATAAGGTAGGAACCCTATGTGTTTCTTGCTGAGCTTACTTGGCCTGGTTTGAGAAACTTGAGTCATTGGCTTGCACTTGCTAGTATCAAGAACCCCCGTGATATTGAGATTGGTCCCTTAATATCGCTAGATGATAGCTTACCGTGTTTGCCAAACACCCTCGCTATCATGCCCTTTGTGTTAGTCTCATTTCAGTCCCAAATGCTATTTATGGAAAGCGTCCAGATTTGCTCATTTGGCATATCTACGGAATGTAAAGATCGTACTGAACACAATGGTGTTCATCCCGTGTCCAAATTCGCAATCTAGGGACATTCCATATTTAGTAAGTTTCAAGCTTATCCCAGAGACTAACTTCTGATACTAAGGGAGGCTTGGAGTGAAAGCCCAAAGCGTGTGTTCCTCAAGAAGGGGCCTGTGGGGGGTTCCAAATGTATAGTAGGGATAGTGGGTAGGTCGGGCATGGCTAACCAACCTGAGGCATAGTTTAGCTCTCGCTTGCGTGCCTGTCCTTGTTCTGCGTCCGGCTTGGGTCTAAGCCCAAGTTCCATTCCATGCTAGCTGGTGGAGTACCCATGTCCTCGCGTTAGGCCACTGGTATGCCGAAATAGCGCTAGACTCCATTTGGCTCCATTTTGCGTGCTGGTCCTGGCATTGGGATGTTGGTTGCTCCAGGACTGTTCCAAGTCGCTCCGGGCTCCTGTCCCTTCGCTCCTTGGGCTTTATGCTCGGGAGTTGCTCCGTGGTTCAGTTCCGTCACTCCTTGGTTCCATGCTTGGGAGTTTGGCACCATTCCTTCGTTCAGTGGCCCAAAGCCTTGAACCTCGGGTTCTTGTGGACACATGGCATGGACACGTGGCATGTGACATGTGGCATCTATCATGTGGCATAAAGAGGGTTTAGGTTCTGCTTCGTGGTGTTATCCTATGGTAAATCACCATAGGATAAAGGGTCAAAATCACATGCGCTACATTTGGTATTAGAGAATGAGTCTCAGCAAATACTATTCAATGAGATTGGGCAACTAGTCTCATTGCATACGCAGAGATGAAAACGATGATCCGAGTGGGTACACGTTTGGGTGCAAAGGCTTCGCAATCGTTCCTTGGGTATAGTTTTTAGTTACCTTTTTTGTACCGTAATAATGTGAGCTTGCTCTTGGGCTCATAGGATGGATGTGAGATGTTTCGTTTGCACAAGTTTGCGCTTGGGCTCGTGAGTGAGGCACATTAGCAACTCAAGGTTACACTTTGAGTTGGCAGGATTAATGCTAGCCTATCAGTGGTTCCATGAGTTGTTCCATGTACCATGGGTAAAAGCAAACTTCCCCTGAGTTTGCTATGAGTGGCTAATAGGTTGGTCTGTAGCTGTTTAGCACGGCACTAGTAGATCCTTCCTAGGCATGATTACAAGTGGATCAACTAAGACTGTAGGGATTAGTCTATTGGTTCAAGTAATCATTGCCGTGCTCTCTCATAAACTTTTCTTGGATTGGACTGAAGGCAGTGCGAACGCAAGCTTGAGGTGTAGTCAAAGATGAGACTGAAAAGAGAGTAGTTGGGGACGAAAGATCAAACACGTAAATCATCTTCTCTTCTTGGAGAGATGATTTGCAACGAGGTGTTAACTCATTGCTCGTGTTCACATTATGCAATCAAGAGTCCCTACCTTGATGCATGTTGGAAATGATCGTCTTACAAGTGGTGAGTCATGGGATGGATAACGATGAAGTGTTATACCATTTTGTCTAGACTTGCTATTGGAAGACTTAGGTTACAATGCTCAACTCTTTTCCGGGGAACCTTGCTATTGCTCCTTGAGTAGCTTGGTGTTGGATTAGTTTTGAGTTTGGTCGGAAAGAGAGTGGCATGAGCTGTCTATGTTGTGAACAAAAGTTAGTGGTGTTGAGTGTTGTAAATCTCTATCGGTGGAGTGTGGCATTTATGTTGCATTTTGTCAAATCGAGTTAACACTTGATACTCACATAAACCTTTGTAGTAGTGACATGGGCATTGCTCATAGTGTTGCTTGATTGATGATCAAGTCATTGTGATACTTATATCATATCCATGTGATAGTGGGCAATATGTTTACGAAGTTGCTTGGTTAACGATGATCAACCCCAAAGTGGTTGATGGAGAAGCTAATCTACTTGCACGTAGTAGCATTGTAGTAGCTTTGACTGGATTCTCAATAGTGGTCCATTATGCAAAGCTTAAGTTGGTTCCTTGTTCCTTGAGGGTTTGCCCATAAGGTGTTGGAAAAAAGTTATAGCGTTCATTTGCTATAGCTCATCGGTTGTTCTGTTAGCACTTGGAGTAGATTATTGGATGGAGAAAGTGTGTAGTTGAAACATTGACATCGCTAGCACTTGTGTTAGTGGAAGTGGCATAGTTATTTCGAGTGATGAGGAATTTTCCTTAAACCTTGATTTTCCATGTCATTTTTCTTGTTAGTGTATTAAGCTTCACATTAGATCTTGAGAATGATTGAAGAAGAGTGTTAGTGCAATATGGATATCTGAAGATATGGTCTTCTTGTTCAAGCCTTGGATGTTCCATTTGCATTTTACGGATGTCGGTGTTGAAAGAATGGGCAGAAAGATGTTCGAGGCTTAAGCATACTATGGGTCATGAGAATTGGTGTCAAAGTGAACCTATGTGAAGTTGTTGGTAGGAGGAAGTTGGTTGAGTCTTGAGAGTTTGCATTCCTAGACTGAGAGTCATTCTTTCTCTGGGATGGAAAATTTTCCACAAATTTTTTTAGACTTTTCCAATGGCTGATCTGTTATCACTTTGCTCGAAAACCATTCCATTTTCGTAAGCCAGTACAAATTAGTGAATGGGTTGGAGTTAACTTCGGTTGGCTTAGACCTTAGTAGGTAGTTTGTATGATGCGGCCCGAAAGGGATGTTGACTTTTGAAGCTAAAGCAATTGAGTTGGATAGAGTCTGGAGTTGATGTAGAAAAGTGGCCATTGCATTTTTCTAGAAAGGTGACCCTTGTGCCTTTCTTTTGTAGCATTGTGCTTGGTGGCAAGTTGCATTTTGCATTTTGTTAGACTCTATGAGAGTAATAGGCTTACTAGCTTCGGTCTAGGTCTGACGATAAGCTTATCCGCCGAAGAGCCAGAAGGCTATGTTTGTGGGCTACAGCCTCGATCACAAAGCCTATCGTCTCTGGAATCCAATCACGAAGCAGGAGATCCTGAGCAGAGATGTGGTTTTCAACGAGAATTCGTTTCTTCCTTAGTGAGCTCTCACTGATCTTGACTTGGTCTTGGTGGCCCTGCGCCTTGGCTGAGGATGGTGATGTCCAACTTAGTTGTTCGAGGTTGAGATGTTGGTACCCGTATTATAGCTTTGTTTATGAGGAGGTTGTGTACCGATATGAGTCCATCTCATGGTCTTCACTTTAGTTTCGACTTAGTGTTGATTATGTGTAGCTAGCCTCTTCAAGGCATGCTCAGACCTATTGACTAGATGTGTTGGTGAGCTTATCGCGGTTGAGTTGGATTTGAGTGGTCATTTAGTTTATGCTTGTCCATGAAACTTTATCTCATACCTAGGGTATTACGTTTATATTGGACAAGTGTATGACTAAATGACATGAGTTTAGTGTTTGGGTCTTGTGAAGGCAGGTTGAAAGAGTGATTGTTAGTTGCTTTGCGACTAGTGATTGCTTGTAGACTTTGTCAAAGATTGTTAATACTTGCTTCACTCGATGATGATTTAACGGTGATGGGTTTGCTTTACCAGATGGTGTTGCGGAAGATCGTGTCGTTAGACTTACATGGGTTTTCCATGTTGGCAAATTGACTCTACTTCTGTCGATATCATTTGGTTGCGTTTAGTTAGTGGTGTTGGATTTCATTGAGTCTTGGATGTGGTGATTCACTCCTTGATGAAGTGTTATCTGTAACTGAGTATTGTTGAAGGATTGGTCTCGGATACTGAGTTAAGTATCTTCGACCTTGGTTAGCTTAGTTGCTAGAGAGTTTTAAGTGGTGATTTACTTTTGCTTTCTTCTAGCTTTGTTATAGTGTTGATGGCATTGAAGTGATGCCTTATCATTGATATTATTGATATTGGGATTCAAGTGAGATGAGATGTCTCCCTTTAGGATTGATATTGAGTTTCATTAGTCTCGATGAAGATAGTGTTGATGTTTTGGCTATGGCTTTGTGTTATTAGCATTTGTGCAATTGCTAGTTAGCAACTATGTTGACGTTCAAATGAACTGAAAGACAAGTTTGAGTTAGTTGTGTTTTAGACGAGATTATTTAGTAGGGGTTAAGCTTTGGCTTTTCCTTGAAAAGTGATTCAGTTGTGGACTATGCTAACTCCACAAGTGGAAGAGTTAGTGATCGATATTGGAATGTTTGAATCCTTATTAGATTTGAATTGGAATATATCAATCATTGATGATTCTTCTTGTGCTTGTTATGAAGTGAGTTACGTCTTGTTATAAATGGATTCATGGAGGATCGTTTAGTGATCACTTGTTGAGCATAACTTCGTTATGTTTAGCTTTTGGATTGATGCAGATATACTCTTCATTAGCTTTGGCATTATGAAGTTTAGCTTATGGATGTGTTGAGGAGGATATTGTGGGTTGTACCATGGTTTCTTCTTTACCATTGAAATTGGTTCATGCAAAACTTGTGATCATTGTTATGCAAGACTTGGCTATAGACTTCTTCGAGCTTTTGGTTCTTTGAGTTTTATGCTTATTGTTCCATTTGTTAGAAGTTATTGGGGAAGGCATTTTAGCTCATTAGCTTCGCTATTGAAATTGGTTTTTGCATTTAGCAATCATTGGTGATGATTGACTACCATTTAAGATAATTGATTATCCTTGTCAAAAGGTTTGCTTGATTATTGTTGATATAGGATGAATTGCCATTCTTCAGGATGGTGGCTTCCTTCTTTGACGATGATTATGCATCTCTCTTTTGATGGGATGATTAATGATCTTTCATGATAGTTAGTTGTTCTCTTTGATGGCTTTTGGCTTTTCGCAATACCACATGTTCTTTGTGGTTCGCTTTGGATTGGTCTTTTGGGTTTGAGACATCTAGTAGGATGTTGCTGACACTTGTTTGAGCAACTCTAGTTCCTTGGTATTGTTGACCGGGATCTATTCGGATTGGCTTTTGTGATAGTTGGCATGAATGGGTGTTTGTTGGTCTTACCACATTCATTCTATTGTGTTGATTGTTGCTTGAGTTAGTTCTGATAGATTGGGATGTTATTTCCTTCAGGTGATACATTCGCGAGCATCTTGCTTACTAATCAATGATACTTTGTGTTCTTGAGTTATCTTTTGTAAGTTGTTTGGCATTCTGTCTGCAATCTTTAATAGTTAAACTTTATCATTGAGTTAACTTGATGATCTACTTGCTATTGAATTTTGTTTGATGGTGAATCCTATGTTTACCAACTATGATGATCTTGGTGGTTCCTGCACTATTATACTGGTTTATCGGATAATAACTTGCTTAGAATACTTTTGTGTTCTAATCTAAGATATATTCACTGATAATTAAGACTCTAAGATATCATTGTCTATGACTTTGATATTGTCCATTTATTGATCTTTGAACTTGGGCCAGTATAGGCAGACTGGTTTCAGCACTTCGTGTGCATGGTGAAATCTCTAGTCATGGGGTAGCTACTATCGACTAGTCACATAACCCGCCTCTTTGTCGATGTTCCTTATTCTGTTAAAAGGGCGTGACCATGTAAACAACTCTAACTGCCTGTTTACAGTAGTCTATCTAAACCTTACCGACAGGTTTGGTTTCTTTGCTCAGGAGGGTTGGGGCCTCTAGCTCCTCTCTCTATGTCTCTGCAGGCAGGGCATATCACACTTTTGTAAGCTGGATGACAACCAGAGCAGCAAGGGTGGCTGACTCTATTGGTCATTTCCTTGTCGACGACGGCCGGAAGGTGTCTGAGCTGGTAGCGCATCCGCGTTAGACAAAGAGGTTGCTCCCTAACTCATTTAAGTTGGTGCATTTCTCACATAGTGTGAGTACCGTGAACTTTTTCTGGAGTTGTTTCCTTGGCGGTATTCTAGACTCGAGTATGCATCAACGAGGATGTCGATCTTCCCAAGGGGGGGAGAGTGTCGCAAATGTGACTTCGGGTATCGAAAGTTACCTGTCAGCTAGTCCTTATGGACACTCTTACCTTACTGCCACGATGGCAGGAGGTCGGTATTGCTGGACCCATTATCAGTTTCCCACTTGAGCTAGTTGAGAAACTGGTCAATGACCATGAACTTAGATTGGATAAACATAAGGTAGGAACCCTATGTGTTTCTTGCTGAGCTTACTCGGCCTGGTTTGAGAAACTTGAGTCATTGGCTTGCACTTGCTAGTATCAAGAACCCCCGTGATATTGAGATTGGTCCCTCAATATCGCTAGATGATAGCTTACCATGTTTGCCAAACACCCTCGCTATCATGCCCTTTGTGTTGGTCTCATTTCGGTCCCAAATGCTATTTATGGAAAGCGTCCAGATTTGCTCATTTGGCATATCTACGGAATGTAGAGATCGTACTGAACACAATGGTGTTCGTCCCGTGTCCAAATTCGCAATCTAGGGACATTCCATATTTAGTAAGTTTCGAGCTTGTCCCAGAGACTAACTTCTGATACTAAGGGAGGCTTGGGGTGAAAGCCCAAAGCGTGTGTTCCTCAAGAAGGGGGGCCTGTGGGGGGTTCCAAATGTATAGTAGGGATAGTGGGTAGGTCGGGCATGGCTGACCAACCTGAGGCATAGTTTAGCTCCCGCTTGCGTGCCTGTCCTTGGTTCTGCGTCCGGCTTGGGTCTAAGCCCAAGTTCCATTCCATGCTAGCTGGTGGAGTACCCATGTCCTCACGTTAGGCCACTGGTATGCCGAAATAGCGCCAGACTCCGTTTGGCTCCATTTTGCGTGCTGGTCCTAGCATTGGGATGTTGGTTGCTCCAGGACTGTTCCAAGTCGCTCCGGACTCCTGTCCCTTCGCTCCTTGGGCTTTATGCTCGGGAGTTGCTCCGTGGTTCAGTTCCGTCACTCCTTGGTTCCATGCTTGGGAGTTTGGCACCGTTCCTTCGTTCAGTGGCCCAAGGCCTTGAACCTCGGGTTCCTGTGGACACGTGGCATGGACATGTGGCATGTGACATGTGGCATCTGTCACGTGGCATAAAGAGGGTTTAGGTTCCGCTTCGTGGTGTTATCCTATGGTAAATCACCATAGGATAAAGGGTCAAAACCACATGCGTTACATTTGCTCTCTTCTCATATTTCTAACAAGTTTGTTGTTCCAACATTTGTAGATTTTCTAGACGAGGATTCTATGCCATCAGCAATTGCTATACTGACATTCAGTGTCCACAAGGTGCAGAGCAAGATTTACCTTCTTTTGATGAAGTTTGCAAAACTCAAAAACTTGAGCCATGGATTCAAAAGTTTCGAGATGGGTTCGAGAATCTTGCATCACTTGCTAATGACTTGCCATTTCAGCATTTACATTCTTAATATTACCTTGAAGACGTCCTTCTTTATTTTATTGGGCTGAATTCTGATGATCATTTATGGCTGGTGGTGCTTTTAATCTTTATTCCACAATTTCTGCATGCCTACCATGGTTCTTCTATTCTAGGTAAGTATATGGGACATCATCATATGACTGAGAAGTTATCCAAATCTTTCTATTGGCCGGAGATGTAATGTGATGTTATTCAGTATGTGTGTAGTTGTGTTTAGTACCAAACTCATAATGCTCCCCCTTATGTTACAGAAGGACGGTTGGAGTCAATTACAGTTTTCTATCATCTTATAGGACCTTTTCCAAGATTGACTACTGCCAATGAGTATTTTATTATTATTTTTGACTATTTAATTTGTTAGATGGAAGTTGGTACTCTTGTTAGTGCCTTTGCAACTACTGTTAGATACTTCCTCCTCAATCGAGTGGTGTTCCAACATTCTTACCTTGAGTGGATTCTTTTGAATAATGGTCCCATACTTATGGTTGAGGCATTTCATGTTTTGACATCTTGGACTTTCACAAGTGCTTATCATCCATATTTAGATAGTTTGGTGGAATGGCTAGTTCGAACATTCAAAGGGATGATCGTGAAATATATGAACTTTTAGCATTCGGATTGGGATGGTTATTTGCCGTCTCTTCAGTATGCATATGTCACAAGGGTGTAGAGTTCTATTGGTGCTTTACCATATAAACTATTATATAGTCATGATTTAATATTACCAATGGAGTTGGGTTTACTTTTGTAATTGCCACAAAATGCCAATGCTAGGTCGTGGGATCAATATTTAATGAGCATTCTTCCACTTGTTTGAGTAGAGTCTACCAAATATATAGGCCACATATAAGTGAGATAACAATAGTGCTACAACTCCAATCATCGTTCATTTGCAAAGTACAAAGTGGATAACTTAGCGTTAGTCCATTTCCCCTATTTTATGGTACATGATTTATCTAAGGGGCTCTTTGCTCAATGAAAAGGACCGTATTATGTGTTGCAGCAAGTTGAACTGCAAGTCTACAATGTTCAACATAACATCCAACAGGCCAATCCTCCAAAAATTGTGCATATGCAGCAATTAAAACACTTCATATAAAGGGATCAAGAATAACTAATACCACCTACAAATCCACCAATGCCTCTTTCTTATGTTTCTCTAAATCTTGGCCCATCTACGAGAGAACTCTGATGGTCTTCTATCATTTCGAGAGGAGGGGATGATGTGAATATAAAACTATATATTATCCTCTAAGTTAAAAGGATGTCTATAACAGCAGCTATGTAAACCTAAAAGCTAAGTCATTAAACTTCTGAAAATAATGTTATTGAGCTCTCCACATTGAAGGGCATAAAAATTGTTCTAGCTATTTAAAAACTGGAGACTTCATAAAAAATTTATTAGAACAATCTCAATAGAATAAAGACTAAAGGGTAAAAGGCCATAATGGCAACACCATTATCATGGTGGGTAATGGCTAAGATATTAACATTAATATTTATTGCTATGTAATCTAGACAAGCACTTAGCCTTATTAGGTGCTACCCTTAGTATTCATAGAATTAAAGACAAATCAGTCATAAAAAAGAAATTGTATAAAAACTATAAAAAAAATAAAGGAAACCATGTTGCTGTTTTGGCATAACAAATTCTTCAGTAATATAGTTGCCTTCTATGGTTAATTCTCTTAGAATGCATCATTTTTATTGACTCTTTGCTCTTGAAAAACTTAACATTCCCAATTTTCTCTTCAGAATAAAGTATTCAAACATTCTTAAGCAAGTAATTATCATTAGCAAACACAAACT
Organism: Selaginella moellendorffii; assembly: GCF_000143415.4. NCBI lineage: Eukaryota > Viridiplantae > Streptophyta > Lycopodiopsida > Selaginellales > Selaginellaceae > Selaginella > Selaginella moellendorffii. Next base: position 2,611,902 of record NW_003314273.1, read on the forward strand.
TTAAAATATAATCATGCAGTTTCCAACATAATAAAAATAAATAATGTATTTCTACTGTGAGTGCATAGGGAATACAAAAAATGTGCATATTAATTAACCCAAAAACCATAGCTTATATACAGGAGTAAGTAGTCAAGATTAAAACCAATCCGACAGTTACCAAAATCCCACTACGCTAATATTAATACATAGCATTTTAGCCATACACTTGGCAAAACATCATCAACTCTTGGGTGACTACTAACTTTTCAACTTCCAACTCAACAACTATTAGTGGATGAGCTTGAGTTACAATTTGTAGTAACTGCCTTCTTCATTGAGACTGATTAACATGAAGGCAAAGCATTGTCTACTAAAAGTGGCGGATAGTGTGCCTCCTACCTTTGCATGGTGATAGCAAATGTTTCCAAGTTGTAGGGGGAATCTGGTGAGCCTAGAGACTCTGTTTACATTTCAACATACTTAACCTATGAGTCGAGGACACCTAAGATGATCTCTGTTCCCACACCCTGTTTATTCACTATAGTGACTGGCTCAATCGTATATAAGCACCCCTATCCAGAAGATCCAAGCCCCGTGCCTCCCTACCAACCATGTTGTTGCAAGAGTTGATCACTCTTGAACTGTCCTATCCACAGATGTGAGCAAGCAATCCACTCCTCATTCTCGTTGACACCAATATGATCATCTATGAAATCATGTGGTCCTGAGAAGTGAATGAGCTTCACTAAATCTGCCGGAGCTTTTCCTTTCTGATCTCGCTTGTTTTTGCACCAATTGTACATGGCTTGTGCTGAAAAACTTGTTGTTGTGGAGGCCAAGGAGTAGGTGTGGAAACAATAGCATAGTTTCCCCATGCCATATATATTCTTGCTTTGCTCTGTAATGTTCCTTATCATGACCATAAAACTGACAAAACTCATATTGGGGTGAATACCAGATGTTGACATTTGCATTGTCTAAGTAACCTCATGTTGGTGGAATTTGGTTATAGCCCTACTCCTAAGCAGCATCAACTGTTCCTTGGCCTTGGCCATGGCCAGCCTGTTGTTGCCTCAATGAAGTTGTCTCTATTTCTATCCGATTCAACCTTTTGGTCATCTTCTGTTGACTTTGCTTGAAAGTGCCATCAGAGAGCATCTAAGTAGAGGAAGGAGTAAATCTCTACCAATACATTGTGTGACAGTCCTCCTCATACACCGTTGTTCTTTTCTAAGGCAATCTCTTGTGTTCTTAAGTGATAGCATATTGCATAACTTTGTCCAGCTTCTTTAAGCACTTCCCACAAACTTTGTGAGCAAAAATAGATGCATACAATTCATATACACCTTTACCACCTGAGCTCCATTACACTATATGTTCATGCTCTCACACTTATGAATATATTATTTGAAGTAGATATGATGCTCATAGATGGACTTTTGCAATTGCATCTTGTATGCATTAAGCTTAGCCATAATGAAATAAAATCTGTGAATTAGCTCAAATCACTGCACTAAACACTAGAAATATCAAATCACTTTAAGATATCTTGATGACCAAATATTCACTTGCATGCAGCTCATTCCATCACCAAATTAATCAAGAAAACACTTTCTAAACAGCTCAAGACCAAATGCCTCCACCCATATACCATTTACAAATGCAAAACAGATCCAACAGGAAATAAAGGCAAGAACATGACATCAAAATCCTCAAATCCCTACACAAACCTAGCCATTTTGGATTTATTGGGTAGATTATAATGTGGCACCTCTTTTACAACAAAAATAAGCTCAATCCACTCTATATCCTGCAAGAATTCTTACTCCAAAGTCCATACATTAAATCACCCAAAACTTCAACTTTTAGCTTCCATTCCTCTGGGATGTTCCAGATTCAAAGGGTGAACAAGCCAAGAAGAGGACCTGGAAACCCTAAAATACACTATATACTATAAAATATGCTTGACATATTCCCATACACAAGCCATGATACAGCCTTGAAGCTCTCTCCATTTCATTCAGCAGTATCCTGTGATGCTTCGTACGAATGACTAATGTCTATAAGCAAGAAAAGACTTACCAAGAGCAATGAAGGTAAGACCCGTGTTATGAACACGGCCGGGATCCCGGCCGTGTTCACCGTGTTTCACGAACACGGCCATGGGTCGTGTTCCCACGGCCGTGTTCGTGAACAGTGGTCCGTGTTACTAACACGGACCACTGTTCAGAATATTCTCGCGCGGAATATTCTGGTTTTAGGGCGCACGGCATCACACGACAATCCAGCCAGGGCGCACCATTTCAGGGCACAGCAGCAGCAATCCAAGGCAAACAAGCATGGCGCAGCAATCCAGCATACTGCGAAAGCATCCTTCTTCGCGATGGTGGGATGAGGTAAGTGTTCTTGAGAGCAGGGGGCATGGCCACAAATTATGGTCATGCAAATACTGCCCAATGGTGAACAAACTGAGTGGTGTTGATCGTGTGCGAGCTCATCTGTTAGGAGAAGGCCCAGGCAGCAAGGATATTGTGAGTTGTCCTCTCATCCCAGGTAACAAGAAAGCGGATCTGCTCAATATGCAAAAGGTTATTGATTCCGAGAAAGGGGCAAGGGGGAAGAAACGGCCGAATGAATCTGGTGGTGCTTCTATGAGAATGGATGGCAATGTCCAAGGATTTCCACTGGTGGTATCATCCCAGTCAAGTGGAAGTGGCTGCAGTTCCCTGTTTTTTAGCAAACAGAGTCAAGTCCATATTGTTGATTCGATGGATCCTGAGCGGAAGAACCGAGTTGATGTGGCTATCGGAAGATTTTTCTGGAATGAACACATTCCATTTGTCAAGGCTCGGTCACCTTACTTCCTCAACATGATACAGGAAGTTGCCAGGCATGGTGTGCCTTATGCACCACCAAAATATGATGATCTCCGGGATAAGCTTTTGGTGAAAGAGAAACGATTCATTGACATTGAGATGGCGTCCTTGAGGAAGCAGTGGGAGCAGAGGGGTGCAACCATATGCGCAGACGGGTGGGCAGATAGGAGGAATCGGCATATCATGGGGCTTGTGGCATATAGTCAAGGACGAGGAGCTTTTTTGAAGGCTATCGACATTTCCTTAACAGGAAAAACAGCTGAAAATACTCTGCGCTGCTGGGAAGAAGGCATTAACATTGTAGGTGCAGAGAACGTTGTCATGGTTGTGACCGATGGGGAAAATGCAAACAGAGCAGCAGCAGCACTTTTGCAATAGAGGTACCCGAAAATTCAATGGGCAGCATGTTTTGCCCATTGCTTGAACAATGCCTTGAAAGACTTCGGTGTACTTCCATGGATGGCAACACTTCTGGAGCGTGGAAAGTCTTTGGTGATCTTCGTTAGAAACCACTCTCATATAGTGGCACTGTTGGCGGAGTTTACTCACAAGTGATTGCTGCGTTATTGTGATACCAGGTTCGGCTACAACTTCATTATGATGGAGAGGCTGGTGGAGCTCTGAGAAGCTTTACAACAGATGTTCGTATGCCCTGCGTACAGAGCAAGGCCTGAGTCGAAGTCGAGAGCAGGAAGGGACAGTTATGCAACGGTTTTTGATGACAGTTTCTGGCAACAGGTTAAGGACATGCTAGAGGTGTCCAAGGATGTTATGCTGCTTCTTCGTGTTGTGGACGGTGATATACCTGCGATTGGAAAGATATATGAGTGCATGAACAGGTTGGATGCAAGTTTAGAGGAAGGACAGTCGGATTATGGCAGGTACAGGGAACTTCATCAGATCATGTCTAATAGGTGGCATGAGTATCACTCGCTCATGCACTCGGTGGCGTACATGTTGGACCCCGAGTTTCAGGAGTATGAAAAACATGCTAACAGAGAGGTCATGAAGGACTGGAATGCTTATCTGCTGGCCATGTTTACATCCAGTGAGAGGGATGTGATACGTGATGAGCTTTTAACTTACCGGAGGATAGGAGGCATTTTCAACTCATATGATGCTAAGGCTGATCGCACTAAGAGGGGAGCTGTACGTTGGTGGGAGGATTATGGTTATGAAACTCCAGCTCTTCAGAAGTTGGCCATTCGAGTTCTAAGTCAGGCATGCTCGTCGTCCTCGGTAGAGAGATTGTTCAGTACTTTCGAGCATGTTTCTTCAAAAAAGAGGAACAGACTTACCATGGACAGGACAGCGGATCTGGTTTTTGTGGCTTGCAACACCAGGTTGTTAACCTGCAAAAATGATCGTGATTACGACAAGTTTGTAAGCTACAAAGTCCTGGAGACAGTTCCTCATCCTGAAGACGAGCTTGAGTCAGGACAGGAAGAGGAAGATGGAGATGATGTCGAAGATCGTGAGGTCGAAGATCATGAGGTTGAAGATGACGATGAGATGCAGGATATTTGAGTAGTTTAAAAGTGTGAAGTAGTTTATGTGCAAATAAAAATATTAAGAATAATATAATAAAATATAGCATATTCCTATAATAATATAATAAGAAATAGAATATAATTTTTAAATAACATATTCTTAGAATATTCAGTAGAATATTCGTGAGCCATCGTGGGCCGTGATCGTGTTCCGTGTTCGGGTTCCTGAAATCTGAGGCTTGTGTTCGTGTTCCGTGTTCGTGTTCGTAACTATGGGTAAGACCTCGACTTCCACTTGACAAGGTAATGCTTCATCAGCTCTTCTTCTGCCTTCTTGCCTTCCTCCGTCTTCCTTCTCCGTGAGAGTGCATGAAACTCCTGTTAGTGCTTCCCTCCCAATACCAATAATCTGAGAATTTACTTAGCGGCTCCTAAGTAATTACATAATGCCAGTATGAGAAACGAAAGACATTCGTGCACACTAACACAACAAAGCAGGGCATCTCGAGCTACTTTGCCACCACACTTGCAAATGGTGCAAAAATCTTTCCTCACCGCCCCATCCAGCTCCATCTCCCCACGAAATACGATGCCTTCCTCCCTGGACGAAAACCTAGAACTAAAAAACAATGGAAGAAATATGAATGCCATACCTTCCAGCTCGATTGGGATCCAGAAGCTGTGATGGATCGGAGGTTTTTATTGGTGTTAAACAAAATCTTTGCCAGTTTACTTTTACACTTACCTAATACCCAATCTGGCATGGCGTTTTAGGAGGACGTAGATGCGTTGATCTCGTGCTTGATCGCCTCGCCCCTTGACACCAAACCGCGTCTCGCTCTGGATGGTTCAAGAAGCCCGCAAGTCCACTCGGTGGTGAATGAAAAGATGCAGAAACCTCTGTTGGAACCTCGGACTCCATCGCGATGGTTCTAAACGTTTCTGAGGTACTATGAAAGAGCAGATGATTTACCAACCAGTTTGGTTCAAGAACTCGGAGTAGTTCAACAAACATAACTTTTTTAAACTTCTAATGCCACGAACATGCATCACATTTTACCGAGTACAAGTGGCACTCCATGGATAGGCTTCAAGCCAAACTTCATCGCAGGATTATGGCGGTAGTTCGGTGAAAGCCGGAACGAGAATCGCTGTAGTATCATAGCCAGAATGACTTTGGCTTCGATCATCGCAAACGACTGGCCCACGCACACCCGCGGCCCAAACGAAAACGGCATGAAAGCATTTGGATGCTTGCACGCGCTTGAGATCCCATCTTTGAAGCGATCTGGATTGAATTGTCCTGCATCTTCTCCCCAGAGCTCCTTATCCTGATGCAATCCAACGATTGGAAACGACACAGATACTCCTTTTGGAATGTGTAAAACTTGCAGCCAACACTCCTCCACACACTCCCTGGTCATCTCGTTTACTGGTGGATACAGCCGCAGAGTTTCGTAAAGGATCATTCCCACCTGTTCAAGAATCAAGAAGTTAAGTTTTGGAATTAGGAGATATTGATCGACTTACGAGCTTGAGCCTGCTGACACTCTCGCCATCAGGAATATCATTGCCACATACTTCGTGTACCTCAGCACGGGCGCGTTCTTGCCATTCAGGATAGCCTCCCAGTAACATCAAAGTCCAGGTTAGTAAGGTGGCTGTGGTCTCATGCCCCGCAATGTAGAATGTCTTGCATTCCTCTATCAGATCCCTGCTTGTGAAATTACTCCTGCTGTCACACTCCTTTAGCATCAGTCCGAGTAAGTCATTCCCGTATGTATTGCTCCCCCCTGACTTCACTGAGTTCCGACGCTCGTCTATGATCCCAGTGATCAGAGAATCCAACTCCTGATGAAGCTTCCACAGTTGGAGGTTGATTGGAAGTGGGAGAAACCTGTAAGCAAGTGAATATGATTCAGTTCAATAGATGATCCAGCATACCTAAAGCCTGGAATCCAGGAAAAGCTGACGAGTTTGGGCACTAGCTCTGGGATTTTCTTGGACAATATCTCGAAAACTCTCTGGCCTTTGAGATAGCTAGTTCCAAATGCTGTATGGGAGATAACGTCTCCTGTGAGCTTACGCACCTCTCCAGAGATTTCAATCTCGGGATTCTGCTCCATCGTAGCTTCACATTGATCAAGCATGCGAGATGCACACCCTGCGATTGTACTGGTCATTTGCTGTTTACAGGAGTATCAGAAACACTTATCAGCCAGATTTCATGAGAAGATAATAGTATGAATACCCACTTTAATACGTTCATGAAAGAATGCTGGTGCTACGAGTCGGCGGTGATGACTCCACTCCTCTCCAGTAACAGAAACTAATCCACCACCAAGGAACAAGTTCGCCAACCGCAGCCCGGCCTCCGATTTATCAAACTGAGAAAACTTTTTAGACAAAACCTCCCTTACGATCTCAGGCTCCGAGACCAATATCCTTGGCTCAGTTCTCCACCAGAACACAAATCTCTTCCCTGGACCATGATCATCAGGAACGAAGCTTTGAGATTCATCAGGGATGACAAGAACATACCATATTGCTTCCGCCATTTGAGCAACGCAGGATGTACCCGATGGAAAATGTCGTGGCTGAAACTTTCCATGTCGTGATCCTTGATGGCGCTCCTCATGTTCTGGATTTCAGGTATTTGGCCTACCATGAATCGGGGTGGAGGCCCCTGAATGCCCTCCTTCTTGAGCTGCACGGCGATCGCCCTGGGGCGCCACCAGTAGACCGTCACGAATCACCATAGCGCTGCAGTGCATTTCCTGGACTAAGGGTAAAATCTGTGGGAGTGGGCGAGCCAAGCAGATGGATACAAATAAGGATCCATCCCTAAGAAACTACTTGGAACTTGTAGCGTTACACTGTTACTCATTGATTTGTGGTGTGGTTCCTCACTCTTCAATGATATTGGACGACATCGCAAGTGTTACACGACACACCTCACCACGTGTCCATTAGGGTTTTCCTGTTCTGTCCGCTAGTGCGGTGCGCTTTGATCCCGATTTGTCTCATGGTATCGGAGCTGGGATAGCGCTATGGAAGGAAAGCCATCCATCCGCGAGTTTGATGGAGAAGGGTTTGAGGGATTCAAGATCCATCTTGAATCCTATCTCTTGTTTCATGGTTTGTTGGGGATTGTAGATGGGACAGAGTCATCACTGGCTCCAGGCTCTAGCGCTGCTGAGGTGCGTGATTGGAACCTTCGGGATTCCAAGGCTAGAGGGAGTATTGCAATGTGCTTGTCCTCAAATGTTCTCTTTGCTGCCCCATCGATTCCAAAGTCCACTGCGGCAGAGCTTTGGAAGTGGCTGAGTGACACTTATGGCACCAAGAGTGAAATGGATGTCTTCAACATCCATTCACAAATGGATTCCTTGAGGCTAGAGGAAAATGGCAGTATCCAGACTCACACTGCCAAGCTCCAGGGCTTCTTCACACAACTTGCAGCTGCTGGGGCGAAGCACTGTCTCACGGATGAGCAGCAGAGGCTGCGGCTCTACAGGTCCTTGCCAGCGAGCTGGAAGAATGCAGTTGAGAGCCTGCTTCTCCAACCAGGGATGACTTGGGCAGATGCCGTGAGGAGTCTTCGCAACATTGAGGCCATGCGAAGCGAGAGAGCTGAAATACCACAGGCTATGTATGCTTCGCAGGCTTCTGGTGATGCCCAGGTGGCAAAACCGCATGCAGCTGCAAATGCCCAGAAAGGGCAAAATTCCGTGGCATCTGGGCGTGCCAAGCCCAGACTTGCTAAGAATCAGTGTGCTCGCTGCTTGGCGATGGGCCATTGGGCTCGAGATTGCCCTGCTCCCAAGCCTGTCAAGCGACTAGCTACGTTGGCAAAAGCTAATTTGCTTGAGCGTGATGGAATTGCTACTGCAAATGAGGCTGTTGAGGAGCTCTACAACGCAGAGGCAATTGCCGCACCAAGCCGGTGGCTCTTAGACTCTGGTTGTACTAATCTTATGAGCAATAAGAAGAGTCTTTTTGAGTGTTATCAGCCGAGCATTGGAAAACGTGGTGTTCATTTAGGTGACAATACCACCATCCCTGTGGACGGCATCGGGCAATTCCAGCTCTCACTCGATCATGGGAGGACCATGGCCTTTGATGGTGCCATGCATGTTTCCACCTTGCGACGAAACTTAATGTCCGTCGCCAAGCTATGTGATCAAAATGCGGTGGTAGTCTTTGATGCAAAGGGAGTCTCTTTAGTTGACTCTAGCGACTTTCATATGCTTGGTACACAGTTGCTTCGTGGGTCACGCATTGGGGACTTGTATGAGATTACTGCTGTCGACCCAATTCAGGCCTTTCAGACTGTGGAGGCAGATTCTCGTGCGGAGCTTTGGCATAAAAGACTTGGTCATGTTCATTACTAATCTCTTCAACGGATGAAATCCCAAGATATCGTTACTGGATTGGATTTCCGACATATCCCATCTACATTTTGTGAAGCTTGTGTTTTAGGCAAGCATCACCGCCGGAACTTCTCACCGAGTAAGCATCGAGCACTTGGACTTCTGGACTTAGTCCATTCTGATCTTTGTGGCCCCATGGACGTGCCAAGCCATGATGGCGCAAGATATTTCATCACATTCATTGATGACTATAGCCGTCAAACATGCATCCACTTCTTGATGCGTAAGAGTGATGCAGTTGCTGCCTTTCAAACGTACAAGGCGTACGTTGAAAACCTCCTTGGTCAAAAGATAAAAGCTCTTCGAGTTGATGGTGGTGGCGAATACCTCAACAATGAGCTTCGGGGCATCTGTCGTGATGTAGGCATACGACTGCAAGCTACAGCCCGCTACACCCCCCAGCAAAATGGTGTTGCAGAAAGGAAGAATCGTACTCTTGTCAATGCTGCTCGTGCTTTGTTAGCTGATGCACATCTTGACAAGATGTTTTGGCAAGAGGCCATAGCCACAGCAATGCATGTACAAAATCGCCTTGCCACGGCTGCTTTGGATGGAAAAACCCCTGAGGCATTTTGGACAGGTTCTACTCCTGATGTGTCCCACTTTCGGGTCTTTGGTTGTGCAGCATACGCATATACCCCTGATCAACTTCGGAAAAAGCTAGATCCCAAGAGTAAAAAATTCATCTTCGTGGGATATGCATAGGACGACACTATCGGGAGAAAAGCTTACAAGTTGTGGGATCTTGCCTCTCACAAGGCTATTGTAAGCACAGATGTCATGTTCAATGAAGACGACTTTCCCATGCGTACAGAGGCTCTTCAAGATCCTTCTTTTATTGCTGAGACTCGACTTGTTCCTTTGATCCCACTTATGGGAGATGGTCCACTCTTGCCTCCGCCTCAAGATCCTATTTATGAGTTGCCACCAGAGATTCCATTGGGGAATCCTCCACTTCTGGACATGCTTGAACCAGCTGATGCTCCTCTAGTTGAGGACAGGCCTCCGACACCTCCACCACCTTGTCGACGTCGTGGCATGCCTGATCCGATGCCAGTTCTTGATCACCCCCGGGAACGTCGGCCCTCGTTAAAAGTCCGGGAAAATGCTGAAGCAGATGCTGCAGAGCTTGATGACTTTTGTGGCCTTATTGACATCGGCATCCCCATGACCTATGATGAGGCTATCTCAGGACCTGAGGCTTCATCTTGGATGGAAGCTATTGCGGAAGAAGTTTCTTCCATTCGGGCTAATGGAACTTATGTTCCAGTTGATTCAGCGCCACCGGGACGACGTGTTTTGGATCCAAAATGGATTTTTTCCAAAAAGTATGGGAAAGATGGCCAGGTTGTACGTTATAAGGCACGGTTGATTGTTCGTGGTTTTCGCCAAGTCCATGGCCTTGACTACGATGAAACATTCTCACCGGTTGTAAAAATGGCCAGCCTCCGTACTCTTGTTGCCCTTGCGGCTGCTCGCAAATGGCAAGTCCACCATATGGATGTCAAAACTGCATTTCTGAATGGGGATTTGCAAGAGGACATCTATATGCATATACCTCCTGGTTTTGAGGACGATGTTGCCCCTGGTGGCCCTATATGGCAATTGCGGAAAGCTTTGTATGGCTTAAAACAGAGCTCTCGTATTTGGTATCAAAAATTTGATGCCACCCTACGTGCTCAAGGCTTTCGTCGCTGTCATGCTGATCACAATGTGTATGTCAATGGTCATGCTGAGCGCATGGTTATTGTGGCCCTCTACGTTGATGATTTGCTCATCATGGGTGATGACAACGATGCCATTGCTGCTCTGAAAGATGCTCTCAGCCAGCAATTCCAGATGAAGGACCTTGGCCGAGTCTCCTACTTTCTTGGCTTTGAAGTCACACGTGATCCTGATTCTGGTGGCTACATGCTTAGCCAACGACGTAAAGTCGAAGTCTTGCTGGATCGGTTTGGTATGCGTGATTGCCACCCCGTCAAGACCCCGATGGTTGTTGGTGCTATCGACCTCACAGTTGAGCAGTCTGGTGAGCCTCTACCCACTGGGACTCCCTATCGGCATCTCATTGGTTGCCTCACATATTTGGCCCTGATGACTCGCCCCGACATCACATATGCAACTATTGCCTTGAGTCAGTACAACACATCACCAACCACCATACATTGGCAAGCTGCCAAGCGTATCGTGAGATACCTCCGGGGCACTATGGACTATGGCATTGCTTATTCAGGGGGTGATGCATCATTAGCATGCTACACAGATGCTAGTTTTGCCAACAACAAAGGTCATCGCTCGACTTCTGGCATTTGCCTTTCCTTCTCAGGAGGTGCCATCACGTGGGCCTCCAAGCGACAATCTGTGGTGGCCCTTTCTAGTGCAGAGGCGGAGTACATCGCACTCACTACTGGTAGCAGGGATGTGGTCTGGGCTCGAGGGTTACTTGCTGAGCTGGGATGTGCACAAGCTGGCCCCACTACTTCTTGGTGTGACAACCGAAGCAGCATTGCTATGTCCAAGAACCCCGTCCACCATGCCCGCTCGAAGCACATTGAAGTCCAATTTCACTATGTGCGTGAGTTGGTTGACGGTGGCACCCTCGCCGTCCAACATCTTGGGACACAGGATATGCCAGCCGATCTTCTCACTAAGCCGTTGGGGCCACACCAGTTTCAGCTCCTATGTGACAGATTTGGTTTGGTGAGTGGCTTCGGTTTGGGGGGGAGTGTTACACGACACACCTCGCCACGTGTCCATTAGGGTTTTCCTGTTCTATCCGCTAGCGCGGTGCGCTTTGATCCCGATTTGTCTCAGCAAGTACGTCAAATTCAAACTAGAGTTTTTAACTGTTTATAATACTGTTTTGATATGGATACGCTCAGTATACATATTTTTCTAGCCATTGGATTGAAACAGCATAGTTTAAACTATAGCCATCAATCGGCATTGTGGAATAGATAGGACTGCCACAGTGGATCACACTAGTTTGGGCTTACATTGCTTCACCAGCCACTGCACAATAGAAACTACCCCTGCAAAATCCTCTGAATTGAAAAGAGATGAAAAACATATATCTTAGATGTACCTTAACATTGCATTTACCAACAGGAATCGACGTCCATTAATGGCTTCTCTCACCCGTGGGGTGTCGCTCAGATGGCAGGGATCATCAGGGCAGAGTTACACGCTGGGCCTCAAGAGCGTAGTGGAGCATCGCAACTGGGTTGAAAGTGTGATGGGATCACCAAGAAGACGATCATCCTCCCAGACAGTGACAATGATCACCACCATCCACAACAGTGCAAAGTCTTCGACGGTGATGAGTAAGAGTGGCAAACACAGAGTGGCAGCCACAGGGAAAGAATGCTTTCAATACAACTAAGACAGGATTCATTGTCTAAAACAATTATATATGTTTTAACAATGAATCATTGGACATATGAAAGTGAGTCATTGAAAAACAAAGTAGTTTTTCATGTAAACTGCAAGTACTTCTAGGAGATGTCCACAACACAGGTTGAGCTTGGTATTATACTCTCTAGACAGGTCCTTGGAAACTAGAACCATCCAGTCTGGTCAAGTCTCATTGCATATAGTCAATGAGTGTTTTCTAAAGCACCACCTAAGCACTATTGTTCTTGAGGAATGAAAACTTCATAACAAGCTGTAGATGTGAGCAATCTAGTAGAATTCTTTTTCAAGCCCAACAATTCAGTTTCCAGCACAAAAACCCTTAGTGTTCAAAAACACAGCACAATGATTTTAAGTGTTGTAAATTGTTTAAAACCTAAAATTTAATCCAAAACTTTTATATAAAAAAGAAAAGTATTTTAAGAATGACAATAGATTGGATGTTGTATTTTTAATAAATTTTTCCATTTTCACAAAATAATCAAACTTAATTGATAATAGCAAGTTGTCATTCAGACTTTGGTAAACTGTTAACCTATTGTGACAAGTGTGAAAATTCATTTGTGTTAACATTTTGATTTTGAGATGATACTAAATCTAATCTGGCATTGGAATATATACATTTTTACATTATCAAGAAAAGTCAATGTAGCTTCTTCATCAAAACTCAAAACATGCCATGCTAAATTTATTCTTTATAATTTGAATAAATGTAAAATGCTTGTCGTTTTTTTGGAAGTTATGATATGCATTACATATTTGCTTTAATACATCAATTATAACATTTTGTACTTCGTGAAAGATAATAGCATTAGCTACAATCACACCATCAACATCCACTACAATATATATCTTTCTAATCGAGTTTTATGCAACACAAAATAATTTAATATTAAAAATAAAGTACCATATTATATGTAAAGAGTTATTTTTTAATAAAAATTTAATTAATTATTTTACAAATAATGATTAAATATAATATTGCAATTTTTTTCTTAATATAAAAGATAACTAAAGATAAATATAATCAGATATTTTATCTGTAGATCAGGGATAGAGTAGTCAGTAAAAAATAATCACTTCAACATTTTGGATAAGTTCATTTTAAGTTTTTCAATATTATAAATGTAGTTACACAACATACAAAGTTAATTATGCAAAAGTAAAGATGTTTATAATATTGCAACCTGAAAGTGTAAATCTTAGTCTTTGCAACTATAGTACTTGAATATATGCATTCTTCATATGTTGTGAATAAATCTTAACTCAAAATTAATCAAGATAACTTTTGTGTGTGGAAGCAGCTCATATAAACCAAGTACGACATCATTGCTATATCTGCACCGAAGTATTGGGCCAAAACTTACTTGGCTTGATTTTCAAATATATTTATTTCTTTTTAAAGTATCTGTTACATTATAACCTAATCTAAGTACATTTTAATCGTTAGATAATATGCTAGAATATCCAAGTATATTCTAAATGTATTGGAAATTTTTGTAGAACCCGAAAGTTCACTGATAATCTATCATAATAAGGAGGAGTTGCCAAACTCTCTAGGCACTAGATCCAGCCAATGACAACTGTTTGATGGGGGTGTAATTGTAAAGGGGTTATTTTTTTAACCACGTGTTGGCGAATAATCATGCTAATGTTTGCTCTCGGCCAATGGGAGGCGGCAAAACTGCATGGCAGCCCTTGCCACTGCTGCTGATTTGCAATCCAAATCTGAGGCACTGTGTCAATGCCACTGGAACAAACCACGTCTTGGTACTGTTTGTGTCCACGCTTTCTAATGTGTCCATTCTACTTTCTTTTCTTCTTCTCGAACGCTTAGTTTTGGCCATTTGCATCTAGAACACTTCAACTCTTGGTGTCTTTTCTTTCTGTTTTCGTTCTTTTCTTGATTTGGTTTTTGTGATACTTTGTGGTGTCTTTGCTCCCAAGAACCCCATCGCAAGTTTTCACTTTCTTATGCTCTCAACTTAACAGTTTTTTTTTCTTTTCTAGTTTTTCTTTCTGCAGGAGAAATACTGGCAACGAGACCATGATGCTCAAATCTCAAAGCTATTCCCTGTGGGTCTGATGCCTCTACGGAGCAAAAGACCAAGAAGTGGTATGTCTAGCTTTGCTTTGACAATCTTAAACACTCACTCGGCATTTTTTCATTCTGTTCTTCTTTTCCTAGATGAATATTTGAACCAAGAAGCAGAGAATGCAAAGACATTGTCTCTGTGACAGCACGTCATGTCCCCACCATGCTTCCAGGACCCTTTTTTTAACACTGATGTGTTTCCTGAGAGAGCTCTTACCGAGTGATCAGTTCTCTTGTCGAGTGATCGGTTCGTCAGGAAGCTCTTCCCGAGTGATCAGTTTGTCACTATATTCAAGAAACTATGGTATTGATTTGGCAAATTTTTCTCTTTGCAGGAGGAAAGCATTGAGAGAAGGTCAGGCACTTTCGTGTCTTGGTGAGTTGGCTTTTTTCTTTCAGTATTACCACTGGCTTCCTCAAAACTTATCCAGCTTCCAGGTTACCATGAAAATGTAGTGCACTACTTCTCTTCATGGTTTGAGAATGACTTTTTATGTATCCAAATGGAGCTGTGCGAGATGAATCTACGAGACGAGATGGATATTCATGGAGAAGAAGCTGACTGAGGTGATGTTTCAAGTAAGCAGCTCAATTGTGTTCTTTTCTTAGTTTGTCATGCATGACAGCTCTTAAATACTTTGAAGCACTTACACTCACATGGCCTCACTCACCTGGACGTGAAGCCCAACAAGATCTACATCCAGAATTGTGTCTACAAGATTGGCAACTTAGGCCTTGCCAATCGAATTGATGGAACCATTTCCATCAAGGATGGCAACTTGAGATATCTCCGGATGGAGCTCATTAACGATGATCACAGCCACCTCGACAAATCTGACATGTTTTCCCTGGGGGCGACATTCTACGAGCTTGCGAGATACTCACCACCACCAGCATCTAGAACATTATATCAAGCCATCTACCAGGGAAAGCTTGCTCTTCTTCCTGGATTCTCTCTTGCATTCTAGAGCTTGATCAAGTCTCTGATGCATCCAACAGCAAAAAATCACCTCTTGGCTGCTCAAGCTCTCAAGAACACGCTCTTCAAGAAGTCCTCCAATAATAAGGAGGAAGTGCTGATGTTTGCTCCCGGCAGCCAAACCACGTGGGGCGAGAGAAGAAGGCGCTGTGACATGTGTCATGCAAATGTGTTGACTATGACTATGTTTGTTGCTTGTCTTGTCGAGCAAAAAAGCTATTGCGAATTTTGCATGTACTCAATAACGTGGCAAAAATTAAGCAGGCCTTTGGGCCAACGGTTATGATTAACCCAAAGTTAATCAATTGCTTCATTTAGGATCTCTCTCTCCGATGGTACCGGCAGCTAGTGATTCTAATATGGGGTCTCAAAACCATGTAGATTACAATTACCAGCCATTGCCAGATGATGTTTCTTTGTAGTAGCAACAAGTTCTAGGTGATGTAGAGATGAATGGAGAGAGTAGTGAACCAGGTTTGTGTATAGTGCACCTGAATTTGGAGCTGAACTCCAAGCCCATTGTGCTACAAAACGAGAGTCTGTTACAATCCCACGAGCACCAGCTCCCCATTTCTAGCACCTGCACGCAAATTGGTGTCAGATGGAGTCTAGCACAATTTTGGTATACCGGTGGCCTAACGCGAAGAGGAGGGTACCTCACCGACTAGAGTAGCGTGGAGCTTGGGCTTAGACCCAAGCCGGATGTAAAATAAGGAGCAACACAGCCCAGCGGGAGCCAAACTAATGTCTTAAGTGGTCAAACATGCATTCCAACCACTATTTCTACTATACATCTGGAACCCCTCACTGTAGTGCACTTTATCTCTCTCCCCTTAAGCCAACTGGAAAAGGGGCAATTGCTTGATGAGAGAGCCCTTAGTGGCTATTTTATCCCCATTTATCCCCCAAGGTTCCAAGGATCCACGGTGACAGTATATCCAAATTTCATCCCATGATCACATGGGCTACACTCACCCCCCCTTCAGAAATGTCAATGTCCTCATTGACTATTGACTAACAACCCCTACTGAGCCAAGGGGAACCAGCACCTCCATTTCCGCACTCAATCTACCAATTCTTCCATTGTGTAGACCAGCTATTCCATGTGAGGCAACTAGTCATCCACCCGTACCGCAGTCCCACGGTGGATACCTTCGTCCGTGGATACTCCACACAAGAGGAAGGACGTACGCGGATGCCCAATACATACGATTTCAAATTTTTAGGGGTAGGAATATACCTTGCTCAAGGGTATATTATACTTTTAAGTAGCCACTAATCAATGGGAATCGAACCCGTGCCATTTGCTCCGATACCAACTGTAGCGCACCTTATCTCTCTCCCCTTAAGCCAACTGGAAAAGGGGCAATTGCTTGATGAGAGAGCCCTTAGTGGCTATTTTATCCCCATTTATCCCCCAAGGTTCCAAGGATCCACGGTGACAGTATATCCAAATCTCATCCTATGATCACATGCGCTACACCCTCATAGCGCCCCCCCCCCCTTCCCCTTGAGGAACACACGCTTCGGGCTTTCATCCCAAGCCTCCCTTAGTATTAGGAGTTAGTCTTTGGGACAAGCTCAAAATTTACTAAATATGGAATGGCGCTAGATTGCGAATTTGGACACGGGACAAACACCATTGTGTTTAGGACAATCTCTACATTTTGTAGATATGCCAAATGAGCAAATCTAGACACTTTCTATAATTAGCATTTGGGACCAAAATGAAACTCACACAAAAGGCGTGATAGCGAGGGTGTTTGGCAGACACGGTAAGTTATCATCCAGCAATATTGAGAAACTAGTCTCAACACGCGAGGATTCTTGCCAAGCCAGTGCAAGACAAAGCAAAAAAGAACTAACAAGCCGGGCCAAGTATGCTTAGCTAAATAGACACTTAGGAATTCCTTCCTTATGCTCATCCGGCTAAGTACAGATGCTAAGTCCAATTTACTAACACTTGGACAAGAGGGGCTAATGAAGGGAACTAGCAGTACTGACCTCCTGCCGTCGTGGCAGTAAGGAAAGAGTGCCCGTAAGAACTGGCCAACAAGTATCTTTCAATACTTGAAGTCACATTTACAACATTGTGTTTATCTTGATAAAGCAAAATCTAATCACTTTTCTTTCCAGAATTTAAGCACCTTACACAGCTTAGTGCTTCAACTACTTAGTCTATTCTAATACAGTGTTTTACAGCTTGAGGAATAGGTGTACAAAAAAACTTCAAATAGCCATTATATTTTCAAAGTCCCTTTGCTATTTTAGCAGGTATTGGCACTTGGCTTTTTTTCTTCTTAAACCTTCTCTATAGCCAGATCCAGGTGTTCAGACACAGACTTCCAGCCAAGTGCCCCATGGGATTATAGAAGGTATTGCTCAATTTTAGAATATTTTTTTTAGTTATGGGTTTGTAATGAGATTTTTTAGCTAAGCACAAATTATATAGCATTCTAGACCCTAGCGTATGGAATCTGATTGCCTCTTCTGAGGAAACACAGTATGCATGTGTTTATATTGCAGATCTATAGCTTCATTCAGGTGGTGAGCCACTTCTTATATATGTATTATCTCGGTATGGCATATTTTCTACAATCTCTGAGGAACTAAAGATAAAATTGTGTTCAGAATTGCACCCTCAACTATTGTCTTGAAAATTCCTGACGATATGCCTTGGGACCATATACAAAAGCAGCTACACTCTGTCTCATTCATATACAGAAAGAACTTCTTTGGGCTATGTCTTTCTTGATGTATACCAGCAATTCAAAATGCATGTTTTGTCAATAGGTGCATGGCCATTTCATCCCTGAAAACCCTCAAGCAATTTCTATTTGTTGTGGCTGCCATGTTTGCAAAAAGTTTTCTCAAGAAACAAACCCGAGATATTGGTTGATGTCACTATTGTAAGAACAAATGAACATTTTTTCAAACTTTGCAGGGTCATGGCAAATTCTATCCAGATACTGGACACCCCCAAGATGTTTACATGGAGGACACTTATATAGACCAAGCATATGGTCTCACTCCTGGCCAATTTCTAAGAATGTTCACTTCTACTCAAATGCCCGAGGCAATCAAACTTTTGGAGACAAAAAAGCCACCAACAAGCCACTTTTTATTCTTGACTAGTGCCAATCAAAACTTGCCAAAAGTTATTGTGTTCAAGGCTAATTAAAGTATTGTGCACTTTCATTTTCTGTTCCAGTGTGCTTTCGTTTTCTGTTTGTACAATATATTGTCTATAAGCTTGCTACATAGTTGTATATGGGATCCATTGTATTATTACAACCTCAAAGTCTCTTGCAAGACTTTCCACCAAAGCAGGCATCCTAATCATCTTAGTGACTTCTTTAAAATGTAGGAACATTGGGATTTGGTCAATCATAGATGATAATTCTGGACTACAGACACTGTTGCTTTAAATTTGAAATTGTGTGGTACACAATTTAACTTGGTGCCTACACCATTTCTAACGGTACCTATGCTTTTGCTTAACTAGCAAAAGAATGAACATCTATCTTGCTTACAAGCTATTGACCTTAAGCTTGGGAGCTTTGTCACTCATTTCTTTGTCACTTGAACTGAGTGGATAATTCTGCATGGTACAAATATAAGGGATTGATAAAATGAATCAAAATACGCACCTATTTTCAATAAATTCGGCAATGCCAGGTGTAAAGGCTACTCCTCCAACCTGTAAGGTGACTGAGTCATGCTCAATTAGAAAAAAAAAAGAAAGGCTTACCAAGAGGATATATGATAAAAACTTCATCTTTAAGTACTACATACAACTGGATGGCTTTCAATAACCATTGATGCAACTGACATATACTTCAAATCTTTCCCAGTACCAGCTATGTGCATGCAGCATAAGTTATTTGTAAAGCTCAAGGGCCGCCATCAATGAAAATTGTGGCTAAGTTCAAGTGACACATTAGAAATGTCCCTAAGATTTGATATAGTACATTTGACTTTCTCTATAAACGAGACCATTCATGAGGAGGCATGGATATACTTTGAATAAACCAAGCCTATATACAAACTGGCTGCTTCCAAATGCTTCCTTTCTATAATCTTCACCATTCTTCAATTTGGCAAAAAACTCCATAGCATTGGTTTTTGTCATAGTCTTATGAATTTTGCAAGCATTAGCATCAAAGTTCAAATTGACAGCAACAAAGAAAACCTTACATGAGTGATTTAACAAATCTTTTAGTGAAGGGAACTAGCCTTGGTATAGTTTTCTTCAGAATCTTTGGAATAAGAGTCCAAAACCTACAATGCAAAGAAGTCTCATCATACTGGAAACATGAAACTCTCACATTTTTTCGAAACTCAAAAGCCTTATAAACTCCTCCTGTATTCTGACGGTTTTTACAAGGGGCCAGTTCCCGTGCCGTTGTTGGACCCATAAAAGACATCTTGCTATGTCCTACAGTTCACGTGAAGTTAGAAAAGCACATGAACTCATATGATGTACCTCTCCACCATATGCAAGAATTTTCTGACAGACTGATATAGACATTCCATCCTAACAGTAGAAAACAATTGTAGTTAAAACAGCGATGAAAATTTTACACAGCCTTGCCTCAATGTAGATTATTAGAAGTGACCTAAGCCCCCATTTAAACTACGCATGCAGATGAGACATCATTCCCAAATGTAGCTGAAACGCATTCCTACACTTGATGTCATCAAACTAAAGCGTAAGGAAGCTGGAGAAGAGGTACATGGTGTACAACTACAGACTCAATTTCCCTTCGCCTGTGTGCCTGGCTCGATCCTGTGTTGCTGCTGGTGCTGCTAGAGTGCTTGATCCTCTAAAAAATCTAGATCAGATTGCAAGGAAACCTTCGTTGCCAAAGATCTAGAGGGGGATTGAAATCCATGGCGCTCTTGTGGTCGATCCATCGCTGCCGATCACAATTTCCATGCCTTGGATCAGCTCCACTGTGACTGTCACTTTGTGGCAGCACTGGAGATTCTTGAGCTATAGCAATGACTGATTTGACACCACTACTGCTGTAGCTAAGGTGGCAACAAACCTGGGATTTCCACGGCATCACAAGGCGTTGAATTGCCCAAATGGGCCAGATCCGATCTATATTCGGCACAACATACTTTTTTAGCTTTTGCTTCACATAACCCTAAATCTCACAATTAGGTTTTGGGCTTAAGGGCACTACCAAGAATCACAATAGCTTGTAGTAAAAGGTTAGTCTTTCTTCTTAGTTTGTGGCACACCCTTCTCCAACAAGCAATTGGAAAACCCTAGACAAGCACACATAACCAAGCACATAGTAGGTTTGGGTTTGTTTATATCCTTAGCCTCCACCACATATTATACACTATTTCATATTTCTCTTGTAAATTCAAGTTTGTTTACAAACACGAACTTGCATAAGCTAAATTATGCCTCACCTTTGTCATCTTCTTAGAACTATAAGAAATACCAATCA
This sequence comes from Selaginella moellendorffii, assembly GCF_000143415.4. Classification (NCBI taxonomy): domain Eukaryota; kingdom Viridiplantae; phylum Streptophyta; class Lycopodiopsida; order Selaginellales; family Selaginellaceae; genus Selaginella; species Selaginella moellendorffii. The sequence continues at coordinate 2,632,633 of NW_003314273.1, forward strand.
TTTAGATAAGAATTTCAATACTAACAATTCTGATAAACATCTTGAGTTGCTTCAAATTACTTCAGATCAAAAGGAAATATATACACATCAAAAAATATCCACTACACCATCTCCACCTTCACAAACCACACTAGCAAATCACACTATTTACAAAGATTCATAAATTCCAACTTTTGAAATTGGTTTTTTATCATCTATTTGTGTTTTTTGTAATGCATCACATTTTAAAAATGAGAACATTGCTATGTATTGTCAACATGGTCAAGTGATATTGCCACCTGTATTACCTTTGGCAAATACTTTACTTACGCTTTACAAGCAAAACAAAAACTCTAATTTGAAATCTAATATTAAACACTATAATAGTGCCCTTGCATTTGCATCAATAGGTGCTAACATGGACACTTTAAGGGGTAATGTTCCTTATTGCTTTAAAATTCATGGGGAAATTTACCATAGTGTCATGTCATCACATTCTTCTAGTGATCAAAGTCCATCTTATGGGCAACTTTATATGCTAGATACACAAGAAGCCATAGATATAAAGCATCAAAACCCATTTAATACAAGTTGCAAGTGAGATTTACTATTACATCTTGATACACTCCTTAATCATATTAATCCATATGCACATGCTTATAGAATGATGTATGAAATGGAACAAAAAGAACTTTATGAAGTAGCAATTACAAGCTGTCCTTTACGTGGTGTTTATATGTTACTAAGGAATGAAGGAACAGATAATCAACATTATAATATATCACAAACAAATGATGTTGCTATTGTTTTTGTTAGTGAGAATGGAGAACCTCCACATGGACGTGAAATTTATATATATATCCTATGGTAAATCATTCTAGAAAGATTTCAACACTTGGTGTTAATTGTGATCCTATGGTTTATCTTTTGATATTTCCTTTTGGTGATAAAGGATGGCATACAAATATTTTGAATATGCGACAATGTCAAACTACATTACTTCTATATTATGCATATCATTTATCTAAAAGAGACACACTACAATTAGGTTTCAACCAAATCTTACATGCTGGCAAGCTTACTCAACAATATATTGTTGATGCATAATAGGTTTTGGTGGGTATGATAGTAATATAGGTAATTACCTATAATTACCTATATTACTATCATACCCACCAAAAACAATTATGAGTAGAAATGTATACTAGTCTTATGGATTATGTTGCAAATCATATTTCAAATGAAAATATGAACCCCAGTAAAATTGTTATACTACCTTCAACTTTTGGTGGTGGATCTAAAGCAATACAACAAAATTATCAAGATGCAATGGCAATTGTTGCTCATTACTCAAAACAAGATATTTTCATTACTTTCACTTGCAACTCTAAATGGCTAGAAATTATAGAAAATTTACATCCAAATGAAAGTCCTGAAGATTGTCCTAATTTTGTCTTTAGAGTTTTCCATATTAAACTTAAAGGAATGTTGAAAGACACAACAAAAAGATCTGTATTTGGAAAATAGACTAAATAACAAACATACAATTTTTAAAAATAGTTGTCATATGGATAACCATTGGGTTGTACCTTATATCAAGTACTCTTGTAAAAATATAAGGCTCATATAAATATTGAAATATGTGCAACTATAAAAAGTATTAAATATCTATTTCAATATGTTTATAAAGGCTATGACTGTGCCACTATTAAAACCCATTCAACAACTCAACAACATGACAATAGCTTAAACTGGGATGAAATTTCAAGTTTTTTAAATGCATGTTATGTTTTTGCTCTAGAAGCTATATGGAGACTTTTCCAATTTAAAATGCATGGCAATTCAACACCTATAATTTGTCTTCCTCTTCATCTAGAAAATTTTCAAAATATCTATTTTATCGAAGGTAATGAGCAAATTGAACTTCAAAGAGCTAGTTAAAATAGTACTATGTTAACAAAATGGTTTGAATTAAATAGACATGATCCAAATGCAAGGCAATATACGTATCCTAAAATTCCTTTATATTATATATATAATAAATGCACTCACCAATGACAGATTAGACATCAATAAAATATTATCTTACAAATGTATTTTGTTTCCCTATCTAATACTAAACTTTATCATTTATGTCTTATATTACTTTACAAAAGAGGGGCTACTTTTTCTAACGATCTAAAAACAGTTCATAATATTTATTTTGAAATATTTCAACTTATTGCATCTGCTATGGAACTTTAAGCAAATGATATAGAATGGGAAAAATGTTTAAAAGATGCTTGCTCTTTTAAAATGCCACCACAATTAAGATAACTATTTGTTTTTTTATGTGTCTTTTATAGTCAAAAACATCCTTATTCCTTGTGGGAAAAATTCAAAAACTCTTTTTCTATAGATTTTATGCTAACAGATCCATTACTTTGTTATAAGTGTGCTTTATATGATATAAATAAAAAATTCAATCTATATGGAAAATCCAATCAAGACTATAAATCGCCTTTATCTTATACAAATTTTGATGCAAATAATCATATTAATTTGACATAGTTCATTCATTCTGTAGAACAAAATTTACTTCAGTTTAATGATGAACAATAGATTATATATAATGATATCCTTAGCACAATTAAAAATCCAAATGAGAAAAATTGATATATTTTCATTGATAGTCCTAATGGTACTAGTAAAACTTTTCTACTTAACACTCTTATACATTCAACTTCTAAACAAAAGTGTAATTAGTATAGCTTGGACAGGTATTGCAAGCACTTTACTGTATAATGGTCAGACATTGCATATAATCTTTAAACTTCCTGTTCCAATAAATGATTTCTACTTTTGCTATTACAGTTAATAGTGAATCAGGCTAGAAAATTAAAAATGCACATGTGTTAATATGGGATGAAATTAGTATGGTTCATACACATGCATTTTCTGCCATTAATTTAGCATTACAAGATATAAAAACAAATGAATTACCTTTTGGAGGAATTGTTATTATTACAAGTGGTGACTTAGACAAACACTACTAGTTATTCCACATGGTTATTGAGCACAAATTGTTTCAAATTCAGTAAAAATGAATAGGTTATGGAAAGTTTTTAGAACACTCACACTAAAAAGGAATATGAGACTAAGTGAAAACAACTCTTTATAGACTGATTGACTTCTTCAAATTGGAAATGGTAATAATTATGTGAATTTACCAATTTGCCTTCAAAATCTATTGTATTACCTTACACATGGTAATAATATCCTCTATTGTTGATTTTATTTTCCCATCTCTACAGAATATTTTAGACCCCTACATTGCATCTAATAGAGTCATACTTACCCCACTTAATGATGATACTTTTCCTACTAATAATGCTATAGTCTCTTCCTTACCTAGTGATATACATATTTATAAAAGTGTTGACTTTGTTGATACTAAACACCCAAAAGATTTTTCAATTCAATTCTTAAATTCTATTACTCCTAGTCTTCTACTATATAAACTCTTGCTTAAAGAAGGTATTATCCTTATTCTATTAAGGAATATATGTCCATCGACTGGACTATATAATGGGACACGCCTCATACTTAAACATGCCATCCCAACAGTTCTAGATGATGAAATTGTATTAGGCCAATTCAAAGGTACACGAGCTTCCATCCATTGAATCACACTCACACCTTCAGACACAAAAATTCCATTAAAATGTCTAGAAGACAATTTCTAGTGCATTTAGGGTATTGCCTTACAATCTCTGAATGTCAAGGCCAAACATTTGACCAAGTCGGAATACATTTACCACATCCATTTTTCACCCATAGCCAACTTTATATGGCTTTATCAAGATGCACATCACTAGCAGGATTAGGTATTAAAGTATAGAACACATCACTCCAAGGATAGTTATTCCCTTTGAGTCCTTCTACTTTCACTATTAACACAATATATAAGGAGGGTTTATATTAAATCCTCCATACATTGTTTGTAGCATTGAAACAAATTTTTGATCAAGAATGCTGTCCTATTAACAAGCTGTTTTATTTGTTCATTAGACTTAACATTCAAAACAGTATTTGTTAACAAGACAACATATGCTGGGCAAGTGCTAGTCTATCATAATAAGGAGGGAGTGCCAAAATTTCTGGGCCGCCAGATCCAGCCAATCGTAATCGTCTGATAGGGGGTAACTGTAAAGGGGTTATTTTTTTAACCACATCTGTAGCACATGTGGTTTTAACCTTTTATCCTATGGTGATTTACCATAGGATAACACCACGAAGCTGAACTTAAACCCTCTTTATGCCACGTGACAGATGCCACATGTCCATAGGAACCCGAGGTTCAAGGCTTTGGGCCACTGAACGAAGGAACGGTGCCAAACTCCCAAGCGTGAAGCTAAAGGGTGATGGAACCGAACCACGGAGCAACTCCCAAGCATAAAGCCTAAGGAGGGAAGGAACGGGAGCCCGGAGCGACTTGGAACAATCCTGGAGCAACCAACATCCCAATGCTAAGACTAGCATGCAAAATGCAGCCAAACGGAGTCTGGCGCTATTTTGGCATACCGGTGGCCTAACGCGAGGATATAGGTACTCCACCAGCTAGCATGGAATAGAACTTGGGCTTAGACCCAAGCCGGACGTAGAACAAGGACAGGCACGCAAATGGGAGCTAGACTATGCCTCAGGTTGGTTGGCCATGCCCGACCTACCCACTATCCCTACTATACATCACTCCAAAGATAGTTATTCCCTTTGAGTCCTTCTACTTTCACTATTAACACAATATATAAGGAGGGTTTATATTAAATCCTCCATACATTGTTTGTAGCATTGAAACAAATTTTTGATCAAGAATGCTGTCCTATTAACAAGCTGTTTTATTTGTTCATTAGACTTAACATTCAAAACAGTATTTGTTAACAAGACAACATATGCTGGGCAAGTGCTAGTCTATCATAATAAGGAGGGAGTGCCAAACTTTCTGGGCCGCCAGATCCAGCCAATCATAATCGTCTGATACGGGGTAACTGTAAAGGGGCTATTTCTTTAACCACATCTGTAGCACACGTGGTTTTAACCCTTTATCCTATGGTGATTTACCATAGGATAACACCACGAAGTTGAACTTAAACCCTCTTTATGCCACGTGACAGATGCCACATGTCCATAGGAACCCGAGGTTCAAGGCCTTGGGCCACTGAACGAAGGAACAGTGCCAAACTCCCAAGCGTGAAGCCAAAGGGTGATGGAACCGAACCACAGAGCAACTCCCGAGCATAAAGCCTAAGGAGGGAAGGAACGGGAGCCCGGAGCGACTTGGAACAGTCCTGGAGCAACCAGCATCCCAATGCTAGGACTAGCATGCAAAATGGAGCCAAACGGAGTCTGGCGCTATTTTGGCATACCGGTGGCCTAACGCGAGGATATGGGTACTCCACCAGCTAGCATGGAATAGAACTTGGGCTTAAACCCAAGCCGGACGCAGAACAAGGACAGGCACGCAAACGGGAGCTAGACTATGCCTCAGGTTGGTCGGCCATGCCCAACCTACCCACTATCCCTACTATACATTTGGAACCCCCCACAACCCCCCCTTGAGGAACACACGCCTTTGGGCTTTCACCCCAAGCCTTCCTTAGTATCAAGAGTTAGTCTCTGGGACAAGCTCGAAACTTACTAAATATGGAATGTCCCTAGATTGTGAATTTGGATATGGGACGAACACCATTGTGTTTAGACCGATCTTTACATTCCGTAGATATGCCAAATGAGCAAATCTGGACACTTTCCATAAATAGCATTTGGGACCTAAATGAGACTAACACAAAGGGCATGATAGCGAAGGTGTTTGGCAGACACGGTAAGCTATCATATAGCGATATTAAGGGACTAATCTCAATATACGAGGGTTCTTGTCACTAACAAGTGCAAAACAAAACGAGACGCGAACTCCTTACCAAGCTAAGTATGCTTAGCTAATAACACGTAGGAATTCCATCCTTATGCTCGTCCGGTCTAAGTACACTCGAAATGCCTAGTTAACTCCACTAGCACAAAAGGGACTGATAAAGGGTCCAGCAATACCGACCTTCTGCCATCGTGGCAGTAAGGTAAGAGTGTCCGTAAGGACTGGTCGACAAGTAACTTTCGATACCCAAAGTCACATTCGCGACACTCTCCCCCCCTAGGGAAGATCGACGTCCTCGTCGATGCATATTCGAGTCTAGAATACCGCCAAGGAAACAACTCCAGAAAAAGTTCACAGTACTCACACTATGTGAGAAATGCACCAACTTAAATGAGTTAGGGGTAACCTTTTTGTATAGCGCGGATGCGCTACCAGCTCAGACACCTTCCGGCCGTCACCGACAAGGAAATGACCAATGGAGTTAGCCACCCTTGCTACTCTGGGAGTCACCCAGCTTACAAAAGTGTGATACGCCCCTGCCCACAAGGACATAGAGAGAGAAGCTAGAGGCCCTAACCCTCATGAGCAAAGAAACTAAACCCGTTCGTAAGGTTTAGATAGACTACTGTAAACAGGCAGTTAGAGTTGTTTACACGGTCACGCCCTTTAACGGAATAAGGAACATCGACAGAGAGGTGGGTTATGTGACCAGTCGACAGTAGCTACCCCATGACTAGAGATTTCACCATGCACATGAAATGCCGAAGCCAGTCTGCCCATTACTGGCCCAAACGCAAAGATCAATAGATGGACAATATCAAAGTCAGAGACAATGATATCTTAGAGACTTAATTATCAGGGAATAAATCTTATATTAGAACACAATAGTATTCCAAGTAAGTTATCATCCGATAAACCAGTATTATAGTAGATAGGAACTACCAAGATCATCAAACACAGGATTCACTATCTAACAAAATGCAATAGCAAGTGTATCATCAAGAAAACTCAATAACCAAACTTAACTATCAAAGATTGCAGATAGAATGCCAAACAACTTACAAAAGGGAACTCAAAGAACACCAAGTATCATCGACAAGCAAACAAAATGCTCGCGAATGTATCACCCGAAGGAAATAACATCCAAATCTATCAAAACTAACTTGAGCAACAATCAACAGAAGAGAATGAATGCGGTAAGACTAACAAACACTCATTCTTGCCAACTATCACAAAAGCCAATCTAAATAAATCCCAGCCAACAATACCAAGGAACTCAAGTTGCCTAAGCAAGTGTCAGTAATATCCTACTGATGTCTCAAACCCAAGAGACCAATCTAAAGCAAACCACAAAGAACATGTGGTATTGCGAAAAGCCAAAAGCTATCAAAGAGAACAACTAACTATCATGAAAGATCATCAATTATCCCATAAAAAAGATATGCTAAATCATCGTCAAGCAAGAATCTACCATCCCGAAGAATAGCAAATAATTCCAGACCAACAATAATCAAGCAAAACTTTTGATACGGATAATCAACTACCCAAGATGATAGTCAATCATCACCAATGATTGCTAGATGCACATATTAACTTCATCGAAGCTAACAAGCCAAAATGTCTTCCTCAACACAAACGTCAATACAGTTGTTAACTAGCAATTGTACAAATGCCAATAACACCAAGCTACAACCAAACCATCAACACTATCTCTATCGAGACTAATGAAACTCAATATCAATTCTAAGGATAGACATCTCATCTCACTTGAATCTCAACAACAAGGCATCATTTCAATGCCATCAACACTAGAACAAAGCTAGAAGAAAGCAAGAGTGAATCACCACTCAAAACTTTTTAGCAACCAAGCTAACCAAAGTCGGAGATACTTTACTCAGTATCCGAGACCAATCTCTTAACAATACTCAGTCACAGATAACACTTTCTCAAGGAGTGAATCACCACATCCAAGACTCCATGAAATCCAACACCACGAACTAAACGCAACCAAATGATATCGACAAAGGTAGAGTCAACATGCCAACATGGAAAACCCATGTAAATCTAACAACACGATCCTCCGCAACCCCATCCAGTAAAGCAAGCCCATCACTGCTAAATCATCATCAAGTGAAGCAAGTGTCAAAAGCCCTTGACAAAGTCTACAAGCAATCACTAGTCGCAAAGTAATTAATAATCACTCTTTTAACTTGCCTTCACAAGACCCAAACACTAAACTCATGCCATCAAGTTATATACTTGTCCAATATAAACATAATACCCCAAGCACGAAATAAAGGTTCATGGACAAGCACGAACTAAATGACCACTTGAATCCAACTCAACCGTAATAAGCTCACCAACACGTCTAGTCAATAGCTCTGAGCATGCCTTAAAGAAGCTAGCTATGCATGATCAACACTTAGCCGAAACTAAAGTGAAGACTATGAGACGAACTCATATCAGTACACAACCTCCTCATAGACAAAGCTATAGTATGGGTACTAACATCTTAAACTCAAACAACTAAGTTGGATATCACTTTCCTCAGCCAAGGCGTAGGACCACCAAGACCAAGTCAAGATCAGTGAGAGCCCATTACTCTCATAGAGTCTAACGAAATGCAAAGTGTAACTTGCCACCAAGCATAACGCTACAGAAGAAAGGCACAAGAGTCACCCTTCTTAGAAAAGTGCAATGGCCACTTTTCTACACTAACTCCAGGCTCTATTCAACTCAATTGCCTTAGCCCCAAAAGTTAACATCCCTTTTGGGCTGCATCATACAAACTCTAACCGAAGTCAATTCCAACCCTTTCACTAGTTTGTACTGGCTTACGAAAACGGAATGGTTTTCGAGCAAAGTGATCAACAGATCAACCATTGGAAAAGTCTAAGAAAATTTATGGAAAATTTCCATCCTAGAGAAAAAATGACTCTCAGTCCAAGAATACAAACTTTCAAAACTCAACCAACTTCCTCCTACTAACAACTTCACATAGGTTCACCTCAACACAAATTCGCTTGACCCATAGTATGCTTAAGCCTCGAACATCTTTTTGTCCATTCTTTCTACATCCAACACTGACATCCGTAAAATGCAAATGGAACATCCAAAGCCTGATCACGAAGACCACATCTTCGGATATCCACATTGCACTAACACTCTTTTTCAACCACTTTCAAGATCCAATGTGAAGCCAAAACGCTAACAAGAAAAATGACATGGAAAATCAAGCTTTAAGGAAAATTCCTCATCACTCGAATAACAATGTCACTTCCACTAACACAAGTAATAGCAATGTCAATGCCTCAACCTCACACCTTCTCTATCCAACAATCTACTCCAAGTATTAACGGATAAACCAACAAGCTATAGCAAGTGAATGCTATAACTCTTTCCAACACGTTACAGGCAAACCCTCAAGGAAACAAGGAACCAACTTAAGCTTAGCATAATGGACCACCATTGAGAATCCTATTAAAGTTACTACAACGCTACTTTGTGCAAGTAGACTAGCTTCACCATCAACCACCTTGGGGTTGATCATCGTTTAACCAAGCAACTTCGTAAACACATTGCTCATTATCACTTGGATATGATATGGAAATCATAATGACTTGATCATCAATTGAGCAACACCATGAGCAACACCCATGTCATTACTTCAAAGGTTTATGTGACTATCAAGTGTCAACTCGATTCGACAAAATGCAACATAAATGCCACACTCCACCGATAGAGATTTACAACACTTAACAATACTAACTTTTGTTCACAACACAGACAAGCTCATGCCACTCTCTTTCTGACCAATCTCAAAATTAATCCAACACCAAACTACTCGAGGAGCAATAGCAAGGTTCCCCGGAAAAGAATTGAGCATTGCAATCCAAGTCTTTCAATAGCAAGTCTAGACAAAATGGTATAGTGCTTCACCACTATCCATCCCATAACTCACCATTTGTAAGACCATCATCTCCAAGATGCATCAAGGTAGGGACTCTTGATTGCATAATATGAACATGAGCAATGAGTTAACACCTCATTGCAAATCATCTCTCCAAGAGAAAATGATTTACGTATTTGATCCTTCGTCCCCAATGACTCTCTTTTCGGTCTCATCTTTGACTAAACCTCAAGCTTACTTTCGCACTACCTTCAGTTCAATCCAAGAAAAGTTTATGAAAGAGCACGGTAATGACTACTTGAAGCAATAGACTAATCCCTATAATCTTGATTGATCCACTTGTAATCATGCCTAGGAAGGATCTGCTAGTGCCGTGCTAAACAGCTACGGACCAGCCTATTTGCCACTCATAGCAAACCCAGAGAAAGTTTACTTTCACTCACGGTACGTGAAACAACTCACGGAACCATTGGAACAACTCATGGAACCACCGATAGACTAACATTAATCCTGCCAACTCAAAGTGTAACTTCGAGTTGCTAATGTGCCTCACTCACGAGCCCAAGTGCAAACTCGTACAAATGGAACAACTCAAATCCATCCTATGAGCCCAAGAGCAAGCTCACAATATTACAGTACAAAAAGGTAACAAAAACCATACCCAAGGAAAGATTGCGAAGCCTTTGCACCAAAACGTGTACCCACTCGGATCATTGTTTTCATCTCTGCATATGCAACGAGACTAATTGCCCAATCTCATTGGATAACACTCGCTGAGACGTATCCTCTGATACCAAATGTAACGCATGTGGTTTTAACCCTTTATCCTATGGTGATTTACCATAGGATAACACCACGAAGCGGAACCTAAACCCTCTTTATGCCACATGATAGATGCTACGTGTCCATGCCACGTGTCCATAAGAACCCGAGGTTCAAGGCCTTGGGCCACTGAACGAAGGAACGGTGCCAAACTCCCAAATGTGAAGCCAAAGGGTGATGGAACCAAACCACGGAGCAACTCCCGAGCATAAAGCCCAAGGAGCGAAGGAACGGGAGCCCAGAGCGACTTGGAACAGTCTTGGAGCAACCAGCATCCCAATGCTAAGACCAGCATGCAAAACGGAGCTAAATGGAGTCTGGCGCTATTTCGGCATATCGGTGGCCTAACGCGAGGATATGGGTACTCCACCAGCTAGCATGGAATGGAACTTGGGCTTAGATCCAAGCCGGACGCAGAACAAGGACAGGCACGCAAGCGGGAGCTAGACTATGCCTCAAATTGGTCGGCCATGCCCGACCTACCCACTATCCCTACTATACATTTGGAACCCCCCACAACCCCCCCCTTGAGGAACACACGCCTTTGGGCTTTCACCCCAAGCCTTCCTTAGTATCAGGAGTTAGTCTTTGGGACAAGCTCGAAATTTACTAAATATGGAATGTCCCTAGGTTGTGAATTTGGATATGGGACGAACACCATTGTGTTCAGACCGATCTTTACATTCCGTAGATATGCCAAATGAGCAAATCTGGACACTTTCCATAAATAGCATTTGGGACCGAAATAAGACTAACACAAAGGGCATGATAGCGAGGGTGTTTGGCAGACACGGTAAACTATCATATAGCGATATTGAGGGACTAATCTCAATACGCGAGGGTTCTTGTCATTAGCAAGTGCAAGACAAAACAAGACAGGAACTCCTTACCAAGCTAAGTATGCTTAGTTAATAACACATAGGAATTCTGTCCTTATACTTATCCGGTCTAAGTACACTCGAAATGCCCAGTTAACTCCACTAGCATAAGAGGGACTGATAAAGGGTCCAGCAATACCGACCTTCTGCCATCGTGGCAGTAAGGTAAGAGTGTCCATAAGGATTGGTCGACAGGTAACTTTCGATACCCAAAGTCACATTCGCGACAACATTTTATTGAATAATTGTGCTGATGTTTGCTCTTAGCTGATGGGAGGTGCCAAGCTATGTGGGGCAAGAGAAAAAGGCATTGTAACACATGGCACATACAAATGTGTTGACTGTAACTGCACCTATGGCCTGTCGCCTATCATCTGTCGAGTGAATTGGTTTTTTTTTTTCTAGGGTTTATGAAATGGTGAGACAGCCCTTGCCACTGCTGCCAATTTGCAATCCAAATCTGAGGCACTGTGTCAACACCACTAGAATGAGCCATGTCTTGGTACTACTGGTGTCAAGATCTTGCTTCTTGCTTTCTTATGCGAGTTTCATTTTCTCAATGTGCCTATTTAACAGGCTCTTGTATTGCTTGCTTTGCACTGCTGGGCTGTGTTGCTGCCTCTCTACACACTATAGAACCAAGCTCTGGGGCTGCCTGGATGGTGGAGCCAGGATTTTATCTCCCATTGCTTCTGCTCACTCGTGCAAGAGTTCCAGCAGCAGAAGGCCGAGAGTGTCAAGTCTATTGTGGTTGATCAAAGTCGGGGTAAGCACAAATTATTTTGTTGTTCCACCTTCCTCCGGTTGTGCAAAGGCTGGGTGCTAGGGTAGAGAATTGTTGGGGCATAAGCCATGGACAGTAAGTGACAAAAAATGTTGCTGCTGTGGATCTGTGGCCCTCCTATATTGCTTATCAATTTTTTTTGGCTCCTGGAAAACTCTTGCAAGGGATTGTGTGGGCACAAGAACAATCGCTTTTAGGGTTCCTGTGGGGCATGGCTGCTGAGTCTGCTAGTGATTGTACAAAAGATGTTGCTTAGGTGCCAATACCATTGGGCCAAGAATATTGTTTCCTAGCTTGGATACTATGATTAAAATTCATTTTGATTTAAACTTGCCTCAATCAGTTAGTATAATTAAGATGGCACTTACCCTGTCTTACAATTTTCTTCTTTATGTATATGTTTAGTTGATAAATAGAGAAGCTGTACTGATGTATTGATTGGGCAATTACAACATGCTCAAGATGTGGGTTAGCTTAGTCTTAATATAAACAAATTAAACATCTTCATAAATCTTGCAAATATAGGATATCAGGTTTTGAATTTATAGTTTACATATTAATAACAATTATTTTTTTATTTCTTTTCTTAGTTTTACTTGGGTCTGGGTAGCAGATTAGTGTTCTTAAAATTTTATTGTTCTATATTCTAAGAAAGACACATGGCAAAGTAACTCTTTACTAAATCTATAATACTTAAAATTACATTAATTTATTTTGATTCTGTTTCTAGGTGTTTGAGTTTAAGGGTTATATAAAATTTTCTAATTTTAGGTTATGTTTGAGTCTGAGTAATATATTAATGTTCTTAAATCTTAGTTATATGTTTATTCATATTCCAAGTAAACACATAATATTTAAATGATGCTTCCCTAAATTAATGATAATTAATCTTAGTAGTTCTTCTTTATATTTCTGAGTCTGGGTAATAATATATTAGTTTTCTTAACATTTTAGGATTCTAAATTTGTTTATATCCCAAATAAAAACATACTTTACATATAACATTTAATTAATAAATTTATTTTTTGTAATTCTTATTTTATTGTTTTTCTCTGGAAGTGTACTAAATATATTTCTTCTTATAACTATAAAAAACTCATTCCTAACAGTTTTTGTTTTAATTTTTTCTAGGTTGGGTATTAAATTTATTAAAATCTTAGTATTCTAAATATATCCATATTCCTAAGTAATCATGCATATAATATCTTTATCAATAATATTTACTTAGTAATTCTTCTTTTACACTTTTAGGAATATATCAGTGTTCTAAATATATAGTCTATGCTATTGTGTGTGTATATATATACATATAAAAATATCAAAAGAAAAAAATTGTATAAAATTACTAATTTTTGTACTCATCCAGCATTTGCTGGGCAATACTAGCAAGTTGTAGCTGAAGAGGGAAAAACTCTCCTTTAACCACAGCCCCTCCTACTCTGTCTTTGCAGCCAAGGAAATTTTCTTTATCACAACTCCTCCTTGACACCAAAGTTTCACTCGCTCCAGGTTTCTCTTCTTTACTGCAACTCCTTAGCCTCAAAGTTTGCAGAAGAAGAAGCAGTGCTGAGTGCTAGAGATGGAGGCCCAGGAGCTTGTGTTGCTCAAGCATAAAGTTTATGGATGGGTATGTCAAGTGAGCGTCCTTTGCAGTGTTGGATATACAAAGCTTGGCTCATGTGGATAGGGTTTTATCCATCCTATTTTTCTTTAGGGCTGGATTAGCAAATGGACTGCTATGGCAGAGCCTGCTTGGATCTCTCATATGCTGCACAAAAATTTTCCACTCATCTTTGTAGGATGCCCTAGCTAGGAATAGGTAAGATCTTTTCGTTCTTTCAGAGGAAATTCTATTTTCAGGTTTTGTGCTGGGTTTTAACATGGGAGAAGTTGGCTCTCACAATGGTAGCCATACTGCCATGGTTAGGCAAGTGCAATTGAAGGCATTCATTTTACCAGCAGTGGATGATTTTCAACTTTTGATTTTATGTAAACACCTCTAGGTCGGCTGTGAGATCGATGTTGTCCCACCCATAGTCACTGGAGTAGTTCCCAGTGAGAAATTCTTTATGTCTCTTTCTACAACTACAATTCTCTTATATAAAACACTGCAGGAAAACTAGAGCTATGTTTCAAGCTGCCATAAAACTCTTTGCCAATGTATTTGTCTTTTGGCTCAGAATTAAATTTTTTAGATAACTTCACCTTGCCAACTCACCAGCTTTTTGCTGGGCAATTTCCAGTGCATCTTCTAAGGTTTCCTCTTACTCCTGATTTGTGGATCCTCCCTCCTTTCTTCTCTTTCTCCCCTTTTTTCCTTCTCATCCCTTTGTTTTTTCTTTCCTTAATGCCGATCAGGGTACTCTCATTGGTGAGTGAGTGAGAGAGCTAGACAGGATCCAATCTTTCTTAGTAGCATCACATCAAGAAGAAAGAGGAAGAAGAAGACATGACTTCTCCAAGGCGATGCTCCATCCTCCTTTAAATGAAGGCGTTTGCTGCCAGGGATCGATCTACTCACTCACATTGGAGGGACGAGTTCATGAAGAACATCACTCCTTATGATTACCTTTTAAGAATAGGTTAAGATCATTAGGGTTGCAAATGAATCAAGAAATTGAAGAGGAGGTGTTGCAGCAGCTGCCGCTGCGCGATGTCTGGTGGATGAGAGCAGTGTGCAAATGGTGGCAGGAATTGATCAACTCCCCAGTGTTTGGGGCACAGGCAAGCATTCCAGCAGCTGTTCCCATGGTTGGTCCCGACTGCATTCAGCCAGAATCCCGACCACCGCTGAACGCGGTCGGACAGCTCTATTTGGTGATTCCGTTCAGTGAAAAAAATGGCGATTGCGCTCGCAGGGGCTAGATTTCTGATGCTGCTGTGGCTATCGCCATCGCCACTGCATCTCCACCGCTTTGCTGTTTTCCTACTACTATGGAGCGATCCATCCATCCATGAATGCCCAGTCCAGCAAGCCTACATCAAATCTGACCAAGAGGGCTATAGCCTATAGGAGCTGCGTGTGTACCGAGCTCTGCAGGGTGACACTCTCCAATTGGTCAGCCTCCACTTTCGATTGAGCGTGGAGCAGCGAGAAGTCTAATGCTTTGGTTTGGTTTCGTTTAATGCTTTGGTTTTCCTATTTTTATTAATGTGGTTTTATTAAAAATGCTTTTTTTTTATCAAAAAAAATTTGTGAACTGTTTGGCCATTCAGCATTTTCACAGCTGGTCAATAATCACAGTCAGCCAGTCAGCGTTTGGAACGGTCAAGACCAACCTTAGCTGTTCCTTATGTTCTTGCAGGCATGTTGTGCGGAAGGATGTTCAAGGGCAACCCATTTAACAAAAGCAATGCCTTCAACTGGATAGAGATGGAAGTGTGCCCACAGGGGAGGTTTCTTATAGGAAGTGCTGGTGGATTGCTCTGCTTTTTGAAAGGGAACCAGGTCCTAGTAGGCAATCCACTCACTGGATGCTTTAGAGCGTTGCCAGACCTCAGTCAAGACTTCAAGGAATACACAGTCTGCTTTGTAAAAAGTTTTGTGAAGAAAAAAAAGTTGAGATCAGAGGTAAGGCGAGTAGTGTCTACACAATGTTTACAACAGCTCATGTATACAACTCGAGACTCGGATGCTGGAGGGCTGCTAGCACACCATTGGGATGGTGTCAGTTGGAGAATATGGGGGAAATGGTGGGCAACGCTACTTTGTATTTGCTTTGACAAGAATTTGAATGATCCAGGGTATGTCGGTCTCTTCACTTTGGATTTGGAAGGGTTGAGGTTTGAATTAAAGCAGACTTGGGCATGGGATGAGTGGCTACACAGGAATTATGGTTTATTTGTTTCCTGCCATGGTCAGACAGGTGTGTTGTGCTGCACTCAATTCAAAAACAGCATGCAGCTATGGTGTATGCAAGGAGAAACAGGTGGTGATGTTGGAGGTGAAAATCTGGCTAAAGGTGTTGGTAAAGTATCCAATGGTATGTTTGAATGGAGCTGTTTTATTTGTGGAGGAGAAGTCTTTATCTACAACCATTTTGAATTTATCTATTACAGATGCAGTTGCTTTCCCATTTCAGAAAAATTCCAATCTAGCAAATTTCGTAGAATTTACTCCTTCACTTTTAGTACCATAACTTGTATTACTTAGTCTTGTCTATTACTTTTATTTTCCTCCTTGGGCAATTTCACGACAGTGCTAGGCCAAGCGCCCGATACGAATGCGTGAGGTATGCACATCTCTCTCTTTGTTTCTCTTGCTTCTTCTAGGGTTTCCTCCCTAGTGCTCCTGATGCATGCTCTGGAGCTCCGTGCTGCTTTTTTTCTGCAAAAGTTGGAGATTTGATCAAGAGAGAAGCATGCACCTGCAAATGGCTATATCAGTATACAAAATAGTAAAAAATGGAGGAATATAATCATGTCAATAATATAGAATACTTACACTTTAGAAAATGTTGTTTCTTTTAATTGTGCTGTTGTTTTTTCTTCCAAATATATGTATTATTTCATCTTTAAAAGGAAATAAAATATAACTCTTAGTCAACCTTTTTAGTTTTTAAAGAAATGTCTTGAAGTTCACAACCAATCAGTATTATAAATACAATAATGGTAAAAATACATTGTTTATTTTTATTATGTTGAAAAGTGCATGATTATATTTTAGAGTTTGTGCTTGCTAATGATAACTACTTGCTTAAGAATGTTTTAATGCTTTATTCTGAAGAGAAACTTGGGAATATTAAGTTTTTCAAGAGCAAAGAGTCAATAAAAATGATGAATTCTAAGAGAATTAACCATAGAAGGCAACTATATTACTGAAGAATTTGTTGTGCCAAACAGCAACAAGGTTTCCTTTATTTTTTATAGTTTTTATGCAATTTCTTTTTTATGACTGGTTTGTCTTTAATTCTATGAATGCTAAGTGTAGCACCTAATAAGGGTAAGTGCTTGTTTAGATTGCATAGCATTGAATATTAATGTTAATATCTTAGCCATTGCACATCATGATAAATGGTGGGTAATGGTGTTGCCATTATGGCCTCTTACCCTCTTCAGGTAAGAACTCCTTACTCTATTGAGATTTTTCTAATGAAATTTTTATGCAGTCTTCAGTTTTCAAAAAGCTAGAACAATTTTTATGCCTTCTAGACTGAGAAAGAAACCATGAGTGTGGAGAGCTCAATAATATTATTTTCAGAAGTTTAATGACTTAGCTTTTAGGTTTACATAGCTATGTTTGGCATGCTGTTACAGACATCTTTTTAACTTAGAGGATAATATATAATTTTATATATAGAAAGTGGGAGTTGTAATTTTTCCTAGTGAGATCTAAAGGATGGCAAAATTCCTATTAGAAATATATATAGTCTGATAAATTTTACTTGTTACTTTTGAAGTTCTAGTCATGAGACAGAATAAAGAACTTCATACCTTTTTGGCCACAGGAATAGTGATAAGTAAAGAAAATTAATAAACTAATTAAATAAAGCGAAAAATCATAGCCATTAGATTAAAGAATATCCAATATACTTGAACATTCTAAGTATATTCCTTACACGTGAATTAAGTGCCACTGCAGCTGGTGTGTGTGCGGGATGAGAGCAGTGTGCAAACAGTGATGGGAATTGATCAATTCCCCAGGATTTGCCGTCCAGCAGGCTCAGGCAAGCATCCGCATTTCAAGGAATACAGTCTGGTTCTTGTGAAGAAAAAAAAGTTGAGGTAAGAAGTGTGTACACATGGTTCACAACAAGTACACGTATACACTCCAGATACCACTTTGCATTTGCTTTACTCACATCACTACATCACTACAAAGAAGTTAAATGATCCAGGTCTGATCACTTTGGATTTGAAAGGGTTAAGGATTGGATTGAAGCAGACTTGGCCATGGGATAAGCAGCTACATAGGAATCATGGTGTATCTGTTGCCTCCAATGGTCAGACAGGTGTGTTGTTCTGCACTCTATTCAAAAGGTGTTGGTGGAGTTTGCAATGCAATTTGTTTGAATGGAGCTGTTTTCTTTGTGGAGGAGAAGTCTTTCTTTATCTATAACTCATAGTTACTTTCCTATTTCAGAAAGAATCCAAGCTAGAAAAACTGGTAAAATTTACACCTTCACTATTATTACCATAACTTCTATTTGTGTGCAAATTCTATTGTTGTACTTAACAGTATTGATAAGATTCATGTAAACACGAATAAATGAATGTTCTGTGTTTTTTTTGTTTTTTTTTTAATTTGGTATCTTGTGACTTGTATAGCAAATTATTCAGTTTAATGACGTTACCTTTTAGCAGTTTGGCTAAGCCACGAGAACGCTTACACTTTTTTTTCCTTTTAAGCTAGATTTACTTGTTTTCCTTTGAAGTACTCTTCTTCTTCCTCGGTAACCCTAATTTCGCGAGCGAGGCAGGGCAGGAGCTCCAGCGCTGGGCGGTGCGCCCGATGCCGATGCCGCTCACCGATCCCGTCCGGAATGCGTGAGGTATGCGCGTGTCTTGTCTCTCTTGTTTCTCTCGCCTTCTAGGGTTTCCTCCCGGCTCTTGTGCGCTCCTGATGCATGCTCCGGAGCTCTGCGCTGCCTGTGATCGATGCCCCGGAGCTCATCTCGTGTGATCTGAGATCCTCCCTCCTTTCTTCTCTTTCTTCCCTTTTTTTCTTCTCGTCCCTTGCTCTTTGGTCTTCTTCCCAGTTTAAAAAAATCATGCAGCGTTTTTTTCTTTCTTCAGTGCCGATCAAGGCAGTCTCATCGGTGAGTGAGTGAGAGAGCTAGACAGGACTCGGGAGCTCCAATCTTTCTAAGAAAGAGGAGGAAGAAGAAGAAGACATGGCTTCTTCCAAGACGATGCTCCATCCTCCTCCAAATGGGGGCGTCGGCCCGCAGCGCTCCGGCCTGGGCCGCCAGGGATCAATTTACTCGCTCACACTGGAGGAGCTCCAGAATTCAATGCTGGACCAGGGAAAAATCGGCAGCATGAACATGGACGAGTTCATGAAGAACGTATGGACGGCCGAGGAGAACCAGGGCGGCGCCGCCAACACCAACACCAGCACCGCCACCTCCACCGCCACCGACAACCCGCCCGCTCCCTCCTCTCTCCAGCGGCAATCCAGCGTAAGTATCCCTCGAACTCTCAGCCAGAAAACAGTGGACGAGGTGTGGAAGGAGATCCAGGTCCAGAAGCAGCAGCAGCAGCAGCAAGATCTCTCTTATGGAGAGATGACTTTGGAGGACTTTCTCATCCGGGCCGGGGTGGTGAAGGAGGACACGGATGCTACTTCCGGGGGTGTCGTCCAGGCAATCGGCCCCCAAGGAACCATACCCAACAGCATCGATTCCATGGCTCAAAATCCAGATTGGTACAACTATCAGGTGAAGCAGCAGCAGCTCATGCACCAAGCTGCCGATTTCTCGAAAAGGCCGAACTTGATCGTCCCTGCGGGGCATCCCGGCGCGTTTTTCGATGCTCCATACGATGCCGTGCCCAGCAGCCTGGCTCTCTCCCCCGGGATGGCGACTCCGGAGGCTCCCGGCAAGAAGAGGAGCTTGGATCTCGTCGTGGAGAAGACTGTGGAGAGGCGGCAGAGGAGGATGATCAAGAACAGGGAGTCGGCGGCGCGGTCACGAGCGAGGAAGCAAGTAAGTCGCACTTTTGACCAAAGAGGCTTTTTTTCTACTCTTTTTTCCTTGTTTTTTTTGCAGGCTTACACAGTGGAGCTAGAAGCCGAGCTTACGCAGCTCAAGGAAGAAAATACCAGATTGAAGAGATGGCAGGTAAGATTGGATCACTCGTGATCGATCCAGACACTAAAGACGATGATGCTTTTCTTTTGATTTTTTAGGCCGAGGAAGCAGAGAGGAGAAGAAAACAGGTAACTTGCATTGCTGGAGAGAGTTTTACAGCTTTGTTACACCGTGTTTCTGACGCAGATAACCGAGGTTTTCCTGCCAGTAACGCAACAAGATCAGCAGCAGCACGCAAACGCGAGCTCACAAAAGCTTCAGAGGTGCCGGAGCTTTCCCTGACTTCCATTTAACTCCACAGGAATCGGGTTGTAAAGTGGGGGTCTCGCTCGCTCCTCAAGCCATCGCAAAGATCTTCCCTTGATCTTCCGGGCCTGAGGAAGGAGAGCGAGATCGATCACCACTAAAAACACAGGAAAACGAATAAGGTAAGCAGCAGATCATCCAGCAGCAGCAGCAGTAGCAGCTCTCATGTACCTCATCAGACACGGCGGCCATGTACATTCGAGTTGGAAGTGCGTGTATCTAAAACAGAAGCAAGGCAAAAGCAGCGGTTTTCCTTTAGGTGGTTTGTTCGTTCCGAGAGGTTAGTGACGAAGCTGGTTCTTCTAGCATTTGTGAGGATCTGTAGTTTAAAGGAAGCAAGCATTTGTGAAATCAGACGGAAAAAAAACAAGTGAAATTCTTTTCCAGCTTATCTCTCGATCGATCGCGAAGCGTTTTGTTTCACGTGAAGAAGAAGGAAGTGGTCCAGCCCAGTCCAGTCCGGCTCTCAATTAAAAGAGAGCTGTGCTTTTGTCTCGCGCGCTCGCAGCGCCGTCGTTGGCCATTTCCACAGGCCAATCATCAGGCGCTGCAAAATGGTGCCAGCTGAATCCATCGAGCTTTCCGTTGCGAGTTTGGTGTTTTGGTTCCATGTCGACTCAGGGGCTCCATGTGTCCCGCCTCGGACGGGCCGGATGATCTGAGCTCTCCGGACGCAAGCGGCTTTTAGCGTGTCTGGATTGGATAAGTTTCTCGAGCAAAGCCATCGTAAAATTTACCTGGAGCTTTCCTCCCACCGCATAGGCACTCGGGGACTTCGCTCTCGCCGGGCGAGAGAGTTTAGTAGCTTGGCTTTTGTTTACCTTGTCCAATATTTCTGCCACCATGTTTTGCATGACAGTCAAGGTTCTTCTCATGCCGTGAGCCGACTTCAGAGAAGGTCTCCTCTTCAAACAGCTGCCTGACGATCTCCACTACGTCGTCCAGATCTTGGAGAGAGCACCTTCAGCTTACAATGAATAAACGATTACCGGTGACAGTGAGTAAAACAAGAAAACAAGCATGCCACTATTGGCTTCTCGCCCAACCGCGAGTTTGGCTGCTGGATTGTCTGCATCTAGATGATCGTTAAGCGCGTAGATTTTTCAATCTAACGAGTGAATTCGAGCGTTGAGCAGACTTGAGACCTCAAACGTTCGCATTCTCCCTCCGCTTTGAGCAGTGACTGCTCTAGATCATATCTTGATCTCTCAGTGTTGACCCTGGGTTTGTTTTTTATTTCCTTGGCCCTGTCTTCGCATTCATAAAGGGAAAGCTTTCTACCGACTAAATCTACTTCTCGAGATGTAAAGCCATGGGAGGCAGCAGCACTAAAGGTTTGTGTCCAAAGCGTAGCGTAGAGAGCGTTCCGGCTGCATTATATGAGCCCGAAGAGCAGCAATAAAGTAGATATTGTCCGTGAGTTTCCACCCTGTGCGGCATAAGATCAAAAGGACATGAAATTACTGTTAACGCTCGAGAGTTACCAAGGACTCTTGCAAAATCCTCGTCAGCTTTGAGTCATGGTAAGGTAGAGGGAGCCAAGTCAACGGGGAGTAAGGGGAGCCAAAACAGTTGACTAAAGAATATTCTGTTACAATAACCAAAGCATTCATCACATTTCCAAGAGCTGAAAGCGATTTATTGATTGTCTTAGCCTCCGTTAGGAGTTTTCCTTTCCTTCGGTGCATGTTTTCTCAGATCCAGCAAGGTCTACCAGGAACAGCTTTCCGGTTTTCACGCTGCAAAGAGACGATGATAAATAAGAGACGAAAAGAAGGGAACGTTTCTTTTACCTCGGTTATCAAGAACACACAGTGGCTTCTGCTGCTATTGGCGTTCATATCTGAAATGTTAGGAGACACACGCAGCAAGTCTTGTTAAGCCTCGCTCCCACAGCTCTATTCAAGATTCCTGCCTGTGTACTGTGTATAAGCTTTAAGTTAGAATGGCCAAAGCAGCAATCAATCAATTGTTAGATTGTCACTATAAGCTATCAGCCCTCGAGTTAATCTAGGACGGGCGCTCTCGTCACCTCTGAAGCACCAGCGACAAATATTCCGAGTGTTTTATCTTCCTTTACTTGAAGATTGTCCTTGGTCGAGTCCAAAATGTATTAAAGTCTCGAGCAACTTCTATTCTCTCCACCTATTCACAAGCGATATAAGAAATATAAAACCTTACCATGGACAGCTTGATGACAAACTCGTACACCGGGTCAGCAGTCTCTATGTACTGGAAAATCCATCGTGCCACCCTCGGTAGAATTCCCTCTTGGCAATGATCATCAGTGCCCTGAGACGTCTCTCCACGAAATGACCCGTAAGAACAAAGGAGAAAACGCTACCTCCATACTGAAAGTCATTGCAGCACCAGTCTAGAAAATAAAACAAAGCGTTGTGATACATGGATAGCTCTCATCGCATGAATGATTCGTGAGAGTACCTGTCAACCGTAAAGTTGATGGGATTCATAGCATCTTTGTTTACAATTCCATGAGTAAATCTCAGACATTCGATCAAAACTTACCCTGAACAATGGGAAGCGCGACGAAGTCGAAAACATCCGCTTGAGATCTCTGTCTAAAGAAAACCGATCTCTCCTGAATGAAAGCGCGACTGTAAATCGTCCAATGCAGCTGGCGCTTACCTTGAAATCGAAGGATCGATCGTGCGGGATGCGAATGCGGCTGGATTCGCTCCAGCGCTCGCGATCTCTCAGACATTGCACGAATAAACGAAACGAAGCAAAAGAACCATTAGAACAAGACCCCGCCCAACCACGGAAGTGAAGACGCCATTGGAGGCGATGGAAGATGACAGCGACGCAAAAAATGCGTCTCATGCTTCAGGATTGGCATTCAAAACAGCATATAGATAAATAGTTCATTATTGGTAGCAGTTAGACTTGTATTCTCTGGAGCGCTGCAAGCTTCAAAATCTTTATTACATAGTTTGGCATAGCATCATAGTTTGGCAACTCCTTAAATGATGCTAAACGCCCCCATGGGCGTGATCCGAACAGAACCGGATGGGCACGTCGAATAGATGACACCGATGCCTTTCATATATGATCTGGTACTTGCATATCCAAAGAACGAGACTATGTTGCCTGGTGCCGTTTCGAAGAAAGTGCCGCTCTTCGAATCACCAAATGGACCATATGTTTTGGTTACACCAGTTTTCATGTTCTTGACATGCACGGTCAGCGAAACAACACCTTCTCCCGCCCCACCAGCACCGCAGGTTTTGTCTGTTCCAGTTGTACCTGATAACTTGTAAATGTACTCGTCCGAGCTCACAGAGATCTGCAAGAAAGAAATTGATAATGTAAGAAAAACGTTAGCTTAAAACAGACCTCGTAGAGTGTGCCTCTCAGACCAGCTTGCGGAGGCGGCTTTGGTAAGCATCCTGAACAGGAGTTCGTTCCATACATTTGAGTCCAAGAAGAACCCGAAGGCTTCCACTGAATGGCATCAACCACACAACCGCTGATTATGCGTAGCCCCTCCAGTGGCGTACTCGTAAGACTTCCACTGAAGGGAGTACCACCACTAGTAGTACCATATAAAGGAGACTTGCAAGGTGGAGGCGGTGGAGGCGGCGACGAACACCATGGGACTTCGTTGCCACAGTTTCCCCATGGACTACAGCAGGGGTATGCCTCCGGGCAGTCAGCGTCGGATGAACATGAACCAGGAGGAGGGGGTGATGATGGTGTTGCCGATACCAGCAAACACAGTGCAAAGAGCGCTAGAGCACGAAGAAGCATGGTTCCAATGACTTATGCAAGTCACAGCAATGCAAGCACACATTTATAGGACTGTAAAGCAGCGACTGATTGTTTTCAGCAGGCACCGCTGCGTGTTTTCAGACCTGTGGTCCGCCCATGTGATCTCGGCCGCCTCAGTTGGCCTTGTCAGAGATACTTGTCACCATTTTAGATGGACCACAGAGGCAAAGCCTAATTTACAAAGTGAACACCACCACCAGGAACACTATTCCTTCTTCAGGTTCCACATGCATGGCTCTGGTCCAAGATTTCGAATCTGTACGTAATAAGTCGTCCAAAGATACTTGATGTTCAATTGTAAACGAATAAGGTAAGGTAAGCTGTAGTTTTACAGCGAGCAGCCCACGTCCACAGCAATGACAGCTCTCATGTATCAGATGCGGCGGCCATGTACATTCGAGTTGGAAGTTCGTGCATCTAAAACAAGAGCAAAGCTGCGGTTTTCCTTTAGGTGGTTTGTTCGTTCCGACGAAGCTGGTTCTACTAGCATTTGTGGGGATCTCTAAACAAAAGATAAGTGAAATCATTTTCCAACTTATCCTCTCGATCGATCGCGAGCTCTCAATCAAAACAGTGTGGTGCTTTTGTCTCGCGCTCGCAGCAACGGCATCGTTGGCCATTTCCACCAGCCAATCATCAGGCGCTGCAAAACGTTGCCAGCTGAATCCATCGAGCTTTCCGTTGCGAGTTTGTTGTTTTGGTTCCATGTCGACTCACGGGCTCCATGTGTCCCGCCTCGGACGGGCCGGATGATCTGAGCTCTCCGGACGCAAGCGGCTTTTAGCGTGTCTGGATTGAATTGGAAACAAACTTAAGTTTCTCGAGCAAAGCCATCGCAAAACTCTACCTGGAGCTTTCCTCCCACCGCATCGGCACTCGGGGACTTCGCTCTCGCCGGGCAGCTGCCAAAGCGAGGCCAGAAAAGACATAAAGAAGAGTATAGTAGCTTGGCTTTTCTTTACCTTGTCCAATATTTCTGCGATCTCGTCCACCGTGTTTTGCATGACAGTCAAGGTTCTTCTCATCTCCTCGTTTAAAACGGCCGTGAGATCGGCATCCGGCACTTCAGAGAAGTCGCCAAGAAGGCCCTCCTCTTCAAACAGCTGCCTGACGATCTCCACTACGTCGTCCAGATTTGGTGTCTTCTTGGAGAGAGCCACCTTCAGCTACGATGGAAAAACACGATTATCACTGCCAGTAAGTAAAAACAACACAAGAAAGAAAGATTACCTTTTCAAGCATGCCACTGCTGGCCTCTCGCCCAACCGCGAGTTTGGCTGCTGGATTGTCTGCAAAAAAAGCCGTCTAGATGATCGTTAAGCACGTAGATTACTCTATACCTTCTCCAGTTAACGAGTGAATTCGAGCGTTGAGCATTATGACTTGAGACCTCAAGCGTTCGCATTCTCCCTCCGCTTTGAGGAGTGCCTGCTCTAGATCATATCTTGATCTCTCAGTGTTGACCCTGGGCTTGTTTTTTATTTCCTTGGCCCTGTCTTCGCATTCATAAAGGCCGGCCCCTTGCTTAAAAATTGGAAAGCTTTTTACCTTAGTCCAAAGCGTAGCGTAGAGAGCGTTTCGGCTGCATTATATGAGCCCGAAGAGCAGCAACAAAGCAGAGTCGTCCGTGAGTTTCCACCCTGCGCGGCATAAGATCAAAAGAACATATGAATTTACTGTTAACGCTCGAGAGTTACCAAGGACTCTTGCAAAATCCTCGTCAGCTTTGAGTCACGGTAAGGTACATGGCACGCTTTCTCTGCGAAAAACGATTGCATTCTTTTGCCAGCCACGAAGATTGCTTACCACAGGTCAAAGCATTTATCACATTTCCAAGAGCTGACAACGATTTGTTGATTGTCTTAGCCTCCGTTAGGAGCTTTCCTTCGGCGCATGTTTTCTCCACTTTCTCAGATCCAGCAAGGTCTACCAGGAACAACTTTCCGGTTTTCACGCTGCAAAGAGACGATGATAAATAAGATCTTATCCCTCACGAAAAGAAGGGAGCGCTTCTTCGACCTCCTGTCCTCCGAGTTCGTTTGCTGAATGGTTATCAAGAACACACAGTGGCTTCTGCTGCTATTGGCGTTCATATCTGAAATGTTAGGAGACACACGCAGCAAGTCTTGATAAGCCTCAGGATACTCGTCGCTCCCACAGCTCTGTTCAAGATTCCTGCCTGTGCATAAGCTTAAGTTAGCATGGCCAAAGCAGCAATCAATCAATTGTAGGTACCTTCACAGTCTTGAGCATCTCTTCCTCCGACTGAAGATAAACCTGTCACTAAGCAATCAGCACTCGAGTTAATCTAAGACGGACGGTCTCCTCACCTCTGAAGCACCAGCGACAAATATTCCGCGTGTTTTATCTTCCTTTACTTGAAGGTTGTCCTTGGTCGAGTCCAAAAGATCTCTGCATGACAATGACGAAGTATTCAAGTCTCGAGCAACTTCAAAACCATCGCAGCCTCGACCTTATTCTCTCCATGTAGATCTCCACCTATTCACAAGCGAATATAAGAAATACAAAACGATATACGAACACCTTACCATGGACAGCTTGATGATAAACTCGTACACCGGGTCAGCAGTCTCTATGTACTGGAAAATCCATCGTGCCACCCTCGGTAGAATTCCCTCTTGGCCAGGATCATCAGTGCCCTGCGACATCTCTCCACGAAATGACCCGCAAGAACAGCCGAAATATTACCTCCATACTGAAAGTCTTTCCAGCACCAGTCTAGAAACGAAAAACCAGAGAAGAAAACAGTGACATGGGTACCTCTCATCGCATGAATGATTCGTGAGAGTACCTGTCCATACGCAAGAACCGTCCCGTTGATGGCATTCATAGCATCTGCGTTTAAAAATCCAATGAGCAACGAATTAAATCTCACAAAGCGAAGGCAATTGATCAAACCTTACCCTGCACAATTGGAAGGGCGACGAAGTCAAAGACATCGCCTTGAGGCGATCCCTCGTTGAAGACCCTGTCAAAAGAAAACCCGATCGCTCCCTCTTTGTCGTCCTGAATGAAATCGCGATTGTAAATCGTCCAATGCAGCTGGCGCTCACCTTGAAATCGAAGGATCGATCGTCCAGGATGTGAATGCGGCTAGATTTCGCTCCAGTGCTCGCGATCTCCCGGGAATTGCACGGCCGGAAGCGAACGCAAACGGAAACACTTGACATTGAGACAAAACCCTATTTCTACTGAAGTACAATTAGTTTAAAGTATTGCCCTAAAATCTATATCTCTTTTTGTTTGGCTTCCGAGCTCAGTTGGTGGTGCAGCTGGATAATGTCTATCACAGAAGTGGAAGGAACTTATTGATCATGCAAAATAACTCTAGCCCAGTTTAGCTCTGAATTTTCTTCTAATATTTTTTTAATGGGCTGTAGCTCACCCATTAACTTGATCCAGCCGTTGGCAGCCGTCGGCAGCTGTCGGATCAAGTTAATAGAAGAGTACCATGAAAATTGAACAAAGAGAAAAGGAAAAACAAAAGAGCCCTAACTTAAGCAAGTGGTTTGAATTTAAACTAATTTGAAAATTATCAAAATCCCACTATACAGCATCAAAACCATATAACTAAACCTCATGGTCTAGATTGTATAGAAATGATAGACCAATGGACAGCCAAGATTTAGGATGGCAATTCTTGCATTCTTGCTTGATACTCACCTGGAAGGAGGAGTTTCCAGGTAGGGCAAGCACATTCCTGGGCGAGCCAGGCATTAGCCTGGCGAGTGTGTTCGGGAGGGAATGAGTGAGCCCATGCCTGGTTAATAGGTTGTGGTGAGACTGTTAACAGACACATGGGATAACATTATTCAAGGATGAGAGGGTTCTCTAGAACCTGGCAGGTGGCAACCAGGTTCTTGCAAAGAACCTCCTCCTTCTCCTCTTTAGACTTTGAAGTAGTAGTTGTAATTGTTTGATGTTATGCAATTATAACACCAATTAAATTTAGTTAATGGTGGGGTTCACAATACATGGTGTAATTTTTTTTCTTTTGCTTGTCTGGCCAAATTTCTTTAATGGGAATCTTAAAGATGATGTGTATTATTGGTTTGATCACTTTATAATGAGCAACCAACCTCACATCATCCCCTTCTTTTAGAAGGATAAAAGGTAATTAGGATTATTTAGTGGGTTAAAATCTAAAGAAACATTAGGAGGAGGCATTGGTGGATTTATAGACAATGTGATTTTTTTAAAATCCTTTTGTACAAAGCATTTAATTGCTATATATACATAATTTTTTAAGGATTGGTTTATTAATGTTGTAGTGAATCTCATAATTTGCAATCCAACTTACCACAATATTTGATATGGTCCTTTCTACTGAGCAAGAAGCCCATTAGACAAACCACATACTATAACATTGAGAAAATGAATTAACACTATATAATTTATTTTATACTTTATAGGTGGACAATGATGAAAGTTGTAGCCCCATTGTTATCCCACTTATACATAGCCTAAGTGTTCAACAAACTTTATTTAAATAAGTGGGCAAATGCTCATCAAATATTGATCCCAAGACCTAACATTAGTACCTTATAGTAATCCTAGAGGTAAATTAAACACCATTTTGGCAATATCAAATCATAATTATATAAGAGTTTATATTGTGAAACATCAGTGGAACTCTATACGCTTATGATATTTATATACACAAGAAATAACAAATAACCATCCTAATTCGAATGTTAGAAGTTTGAGATTAGTCAAATGCCTTGTTGACTGGCCGAGATTTCGAGGATATCAGTTGGTTCATATATTTCACAAATTTTTTTTTAAGGTTTGAATAAGCCATTCCACTAAACTATTTATTTATGGATGATAAACACTTATAAAAATGTGATGTATCCCCAATCAAAACATCAAGATATGAAATACCCCAGACATAAATGCAAGACTATTATCTAAAAGAATCCATTATAAACAAGAATGTTGAAACACCACTCAATTGAAGAGGAAATACTTAACAATTATTGTACATGCATTGGTAAGAGCATGAAATTCCACTTAATAAGTCAAATAGTCAGAAGGAATAATGATGTAGTTATTGCCAGTTGACTATGGCAATGATTCCATTAGATCAAATGCCACCAACTCAAATAGATAGGAAACTGCAATTAACTCTAATTATCATTTTGTAATATGAGAGGGAGTATTATAGGTTTCACACCAAATGCAACTATATATATACTAGATAATATTATATTATATATTCTGCTAATAAAAAGACTTGTGTAGCTTCTTAGTCATACAACAATATTCCATATGCCCACTATGTAAAAGTTATAATAAGCATGGGAAATATGTGGAATAAAGATCAAAGGCACTATTAGCTATAAATGGTCATTAAGATTAGTCCTCATAAAGTTATAAATGTTGTCACAAAATTATGAGAATATAAATTTTTAAATAATAAATCATTAGCAAATAATGTAGAATTCTCAAATCCAGCACAAAGTCTTTGTATCTATGATTTAACCTTTTAAGCCTTATAAACCTCATTAAAAGAAAGTAATTCTAGTTTACGAAACACTAAATATTAAATATAGTAACCGTTGATGGTGATGAAGGAAGAAAAAGAGTTTTAGATTTTATTTCTCCAATACAAGATTTTAAATGATCTCTTTTATAATCCATATTTGGTACTCCTTTAGGTGTTTTCTAGGATCCATTGGTGCTTGTTGCATGATTATCAGGTATTATCCATATGTGGAAATCCCTGTCATGAAGTGGTGACGTGATCAAAAGTGATCTTTTGGTGAAGGGGGTTGACAAAGATTTTAGCCTTTCTCTATGCTATTATAAAGTTATTGTATCCAAATTTGGTGGTTAGTAGTGCACCATCTCTATATGCTTTGTGCTTTAAGAGAAAGAGAGAGGAGAGGGATTTCTATTAACTCTTAATTTTATATTTTTCAAAGAAGTAAGACTTAAAGAAAGATTATTGCAAAACTAGAAAAGAAAACTTAAATTAAAATCACTCCATACTTCATGCTCTAATGCTTTGTGTCATGAAGGGCTCCTCCTTATATAGTCCTTAAAACATAGTTTATGTTTTGTTGTTGATATCATAAAATATTGATGTAGGAAAGGTTAGATTTATATGACTAATATATATTACATAAGAAAATATTTTTAAATGGTGGCAGAAATCTTTGCAAGGTTGGAAGGTATGCTTAAATATAAGAGTTATATAAGAAATCATTTTACAAAGATGGTGGAACATAAGGTACGTAGAGTGGATAGGTAATAGAATGAATATAAGATATAGAAAAAAAAAGAGTGTTTTTGAGGTTATAAAGAAAAGGTGGTGGTAGAATAGTAAAGTGGTTGGTAGGGGTATAGGGGGGATGATTTTATCTATATACACCTTGTACATATATATATTTTTGACTTTGAATATGGCATTTTTGGCTGAAGATTCCCATCACAATGATATAGGATTCTCATTTAGCAAATCCATTAATCATAGAATAATAAGCTTGTTAGGAATATGAGAAGAGAGCAAAGACGGGAGAGAAGCTTAAGAAAGGGTGTTAGCATCAATTGTAGAACTCCCCTAGCAATAAATAACATCGAAGCTTCAAAATTCATCAAATAACATGATTGACTAAGTTTTTTTGCTACAATAATGAAGTGACTGCAATAATAACATTTAAGAACTATGCAAGTAAACATAAAGCTTTTTGAAACCCTAAATAGCTCTTAGACACTCTTTTTCTATTGCGGAGTAGTTCACTTATGCTGGTTGCAATGTATGATTGATATATAAGATGAGATGATGCTGACTTCACACACTCGTACTCTCTTACATCAACATACTTTTGAAACTAATATTGAAAGTATTCATATACAAGATGAAAGGTCAAGTGTAGTAAAACTAAAGTATCCATCAACACCTCTTTGAGATTCATAAATACTCACTCACAATCCTTGGACAAGGAGAAAGATAATATTAATAACTTCAACAATACTTGCAATATTGAAATGCTACTAGAAATATAATCAATAAAATGACTAAGATATTACATTTTGCTAAGGAAGCATTATATATTGGTCACATACTTTAAAGTAAAAAACTTCAAAATAGCTATAAGAATTTGCAAACTTTGGTAAAAAATGTGGCATCCAAGCTAAGTTATGTCCTTGGACCTAAATATACACTTTAAAACCAACTTTTTGTAACTAATTCAATACTTTGCAAATATCATGGATGTGCTCCTCCCATATCCTTTTCAAGTGGATCAAGACATTATTGATGAAATTAGTAATCACCTTCAGCATATTACAAAGAACCTCATCTATCATCTGCTAAAAAGTCACGAAAGCTCTGAACAAATTAAACAACATTACTAATAAAAACTAAATGAGGTATAGAAAATAATTTTGGAAATATCTTCTTTAGCCATTGGTACTTGCCAATACTTAAAAATAATATTCAACTTAGTGAACTAACAACTTCTCCCTAAATTATCTACAAGATTAATAATGTAAAGAAGAGAGTACACATCTGGGATTATCACATTATTTAATGGTAGTCAACATAAAATTAAATATTCTCATCAAAATTTCTCATAATATAAGGTTTATATACCCAAAGATTCCAAAACTTTTAAATAACACCTTTCTCAAACATTTACTTGTAAGGTCTTAATATGTTTTAGTGATCAACACTGAAAAAAAACCTTGATCAGACTAGCATCCCTAGTTAGAATAAGATGACATATTGCAATCTTCACCCCACAAAATCAAAGAGATCAACATACTTTTACTTAAGCCAGTCATGCCATAATATAAAGACTGTTTGAGAGGGTGAATAAGAAGGAAACATGGTAAGAAATAATCAAGAGATTAAAGTAATGGAAGTAGAAGTAGAAGCTAAAAGATAATATAGAATAAAAATGAGAGGAATAAAAGAAATATAAGGAACTACAAAGCAAGAGAGAGAAGCCTCAAAATCACATTTGGCATAATTTTGTTGCAACTAATTCATACCAAGGATGAAATCAAAAACTTTACTCAAAACCATTTGTAATGATTGGAACTCAAACTTAAAATCACCCATATGCACAACTAAACCCACCTAATCCCACATACACATATGTGTATGGCCATTGCCATAGATAATGAAGATTAACTTTGTTATACAATTAAATATAGATAGTAACATCTGGCAACAAATTGAGTAATAGAAGATAAACTTAAATATATGTATCAACTAATACAAAGAGGATTTTAAAGGATCTCTTGTTATAAATTTGAGCTTGGAAAGTGAATATTGGATGAATTGGTGGCAAGTGAACCCCTTGATAATATTCCTAGAAAAAGGATAGAGGGGTCATTGACTTATTCACATAAAATCTTTTATTATTTATATAATTCCTTGTTTCTTGTAAAATTTTTAATATCAAGACCTTCCACCATAGTAGTACTAATAAAACATTGTTAACACCAAAGCCTCCACCCAAGAAATTAAAGACACTAATCTAGGATCTACTGATAATGCCAATATGTATAGCTAACCTTATCACATGCCTAACAATGAACATTACAACTATAATTATATCCTCGTCTATAGGCAACAATATTATCAACTTCCATTAGAATATGATCACCTCCCACAAGAGGAGTTGAAGCATATTCAACTACAAGTGGGAGAGATGATATCTTATGACATTATGTTAGTGGAAGAGTATTGTTAAAGGTGGTTGGGGCAAGTGTATCCATAAGTCCCAAAAGATTTTGATGAAGTGTTAGCCACAACATACAAAATTTGATCAGCCCTAACATATTCAGTTCCACATGAAACAATAGACTTTAAAATATATTTAGCTCCATATGAAACAATAGACTCCGAAATAACTATGCTTGACTTAGATGGCCCTTGATTACGCAATTGCTAAAAAACATCATAATAGTTATTAGTATGTCCAAATATGCACTTAAAGTTGTATGGGAGTCTATGCTTAAACCATTATTGCAATGCCATCCCTTAAAGATATAAGGGAAACTTGCATAAATACTAAATATCATCCTAAGTGACAATATAATGTTATATATTATTATTAACATTGTGGGATTTTAATAGCCATTAGTTGGTTTCAATCTGGACTAATATATAAACTAGGGTTTTCTTTCTGCACATTTAGTTTTTAATATAAAATCTAAGTTGTCCACCATAAAAGTTAGGCTGTTAACATTATTTAAATGAAAGCTGAAAATCTCCAAATGATATGAGCTGTCCCATAATTAACTAGTGATATAGCAATTGACTAATAAGGTAATGCTTTATTTTGTTAAAGTGGAACTTATTCAGTAAAGTGGGACATTAATTAGCATGTGTCCACATGCCATTTCCTAGTACTTAATTAATATTTATTAATATTTCTATCAGTTTTTTAATTTATTTTTTTATATTTCACAATATTATAACACAAAATCATATGAAAAGTTTTTAATTTATAAATTATAAAGCTAAAACTTCAATTTTTTATTGTTGTTATAAAAATGGCATGTGGCCACACACCATAAGTGGGATAATGAAAAGTTCCACTTTAACAAAATAAAGCATAGTATCAAAATCACAAAAGCAAAGAGGGATTTTATATATGGGGTTATTATCCCACATCTAGCATATGAGGTGTAAATTTTCCATATGCCAAGTCACTCACACTTACTCTTGCCATGAAACACACAACACTTACTCTTGCCACGTGTGTTGAATGTACTCTTCCAACTTGCGACACTCACCTCCAAGATTGTGGTTTTGGGAACCACAACAGTGAACAGTCTAGAGATAGTTGCAACATTGAACAAACACCTCCCATTGTAGCATATCTTGGATATTGTACCAAGGGAACCCACCAACAAGGACACCATCCTCATGACAAAGTTGAGCAACATCTTGAAATCATGAGTGGGCTCCACTTAACAAAAAAAACAAAGAGACTGTTAGCAATATTGCAATCAAGAACACCCACGAGGCAGCCATCTTGGCTCTGGATCGTTCAAGAAGCCCGCGAGTTCACTTGGTGGTAGATGCAGAAACCTCTCTTGGAACCTGGGGCTAGTTCACCGAACATAATTTTTTTAAACTTTTAATGCGCATCACATTTTACTGAGTACAAGCGGCACTCCATGCATAGGCTTCAAGCCAAACTTCATTGCAGGATTATGGCGGTAGCTTGGTGAAAGCCGGAACAAGAATCGCTGTAGTATCATAGCCAGAATGACTTTGGCTTCGATCATCGCAAACGACTGGCCCACGCAAACCCGCGGCCCAAACGAAAACGGCATGAAAGCATTGGGATGCTTGCACGCTCTTGAGATCCCATCTTTGAAGCGATCCGGATTGAATTGGCCTGCATCTTCTCCCCAGAGCTCCTTATCCTGATGCAATCCAGCGATTGCAAACGACACAGATACTCCTTTTGGAACGTGTAAATCTTGCAGCCAAGACTCCTCCACACACTCCCTGGTCACCTCGTTTGCTGGTGGATACAGCCGCAGGGTTTCATAAAGGATCATTCCCACCTGTTCAAGAATCAAGAAGTTAAGTTTTGGAATTACGAGATATTGATCGACTTACAAGCTTGAGCCTGCTGACACTCTCGTCATCAGGAATCTCATTGCCACATACTTCGTGTACCTCAGCACGGGCACGTTCTTGCCATTCAGGATAGCCTCCCAGTAGCATCAAAGTCCAGGTTAGTAAGGTGGCTGTGGTCTCATGCCCCGCAATGTAGAATGTCTTGCATTCCTCTATCAGATCCCTGCTTGTGAAATTACTGCTGCTGTCACACTCCTTTAGCATCAATCCGAGTAAGTCATTCCCGTATGTATTGCTCCTCCCTGACTTCACTGAGTTCCGACGCTCGTCTATGATCCCAGTGATCAGAGAATCCAACTCCTGATGAAGCTTCCACAGGCGGAGGTTGACTGGAAGTGGGAGAAACCTGTAAGCAAGTGATTATGATTCAGTTCAATAGATGATCCAGCATACCTGAAGCCTGGAATCCAGGAAAAGCTGATGAGTCTGGGCACTAGCTCTGGGACTTTCTTAGACAATATCTCGAAAACTCTCTGCCCTTTGAGATAGCTAGTTCCAAATGCTGTATGGGAGATAACGTCTCCTGTGAGCTTACGCACCTCTCCAGAGATTTCAATCTCGGGATTCTGCTGTCTCGTAGCTTCCCATTGATCAAGCATGCGAGATGCGCACCCTGCGATTGTACCGGTCATTTGCTGTGTACAGGAGAATAAAAAACACTTATCAGCCAGACTTCATTGGAAGATAATAGTATGAATATCCACTTTAATACGTTCATGAAAAAATGCCGGTGCTACGAGTCGGCGGTGATGACTCCATTCCTCTCCAGTAACAAAAACCAATCCACGACCAAAGAACAAGTTCGCCAACCGCAGCTCGGCCTCCGATTTATCAAACTGAGACAACTTCTTAGACAAAACCTCCCTTACGATCTCGGGCTCCGAGACCGATATCCTTGGCTCAGTTCCCCACCAGAACACAAATCTCTTCCCTGGACCATGATCATCAGAAACGAAACTTTGAGATTCATCAGTGATGACATGAACGTACCATATTGCTTCTGCCATTTGAGCAACGCAGGATGTACCCGATGGAAGACGTCGTGGCTGAAACTTTCCATGTCGTGATCCTTGATGGCGCTCCTCATGTTCTGGATTTCAGCTATTTGGCCTACCATGAATCGGGGTGGAGGCCCCTGAATGCCCTCCTTCTTCAGCTGCGTGGCGATCGCCCTGGGGCGCCACCAGTAGACCGTCACGAATCGCCATAGCACTGCAGTGAAGAGGATGATGCAAATGCTCAAGATCCATCTCTCTTCCATATTTGCTGGACTAAGGGTAAAATGTGTGGGAGATGGGTGAGTGCATTTAAGCCAAGCGGATGGAGTGTTGTACAAGTAAGGATCTATCCCTAAGAAGCTACTTGGAACGTCTCGCGTGGCACGGCCTACCAAATTCAAACTAGAGTTGTGAGGTCCAAGTGTGTTTATAAATATTGATATGGATATGCTTTATTTTGCCATTGGATTAAAAAAGCATATTTTAAATTATTCTAAATCCAAGCCATCAATCAGCATTATGGAATAGATAAGACTGCCACAGTGGATCACATTTTAGTTTGGGTTTGCAACGCTTCACCAGCCATTGCACAATAGAAACTACCCTTACAAAATCAGTGATCCACTCTGAATTGACAAGAGATGGAAGATATATATTTTAGATGTACCACCACCGTTAACACTGCATTTTACCAACAATTGACATCCATCAATGGCTTCTCTCACCCATGGGGTATCACTCAGGTGGAACAGATCATCGGGGTGGAGTTACATACTGGGCCTCAACAACATGGTGGAGCATAGCAACAAGGTTGAAAGTGTGATGATATCACCAAGAAGACAATCATCCTCCTAGACAGCAACGACAATCACCACTGCCTGCAACAGTGCAAAGTCTTTGACAGTGATGAGTAGGAGTGGCAGCCACAGGGGAAGAATGCTTTCAATACAACTAAAACCTCTCATAATGCAGGATTCTTTGTCTAAAACAATTAAATAGTGAATTAATGTTTAAACAGATTTGTATCATTCTAGAGAATCATTGGGAAGATGAAAGTGAGCCATTGAAAAACAAAGTAGTTTTTCATGTAACTGCAAGTACTTCTAAGAATGTTCACAAAACAGGTTAAGCTTGGTGTTATACTCTTTAGACAAGTCCTTGGAAAACTAGAACCATCCAGTTTAATCCAGTCTCACTTCATATAGTCAAATTAGTGTTTTTTAAAGCACCATCTAAGCACCATTGTTCTCGATAAATGAAAACTTCATGACAAGCTGTGAGGCTTGAGCAATCCTTGAGCAATTATTAGAATTCATTTGCAAGTCCAACAATTCCATTTCCAGCAGTTTAGGCAATCAAAAACCCTTCAGCGCAAAAACCATGGCTTCACTACAGCTCAATTGCAATATTAAGTTATGTTGAAATCAAGTTTTGCAACATATTTTTGCAATGATTTGAAGAACATAAAGCAGCATAATAGTCTGAAAAATTCTTCTTACAAACTGTCTTTATAAGTTGTATTGATATTTATATTCTATTAGTTATGTTGTAAGTTGTTCTTATAAATTGTGCAGTTACATAAAAATTTCAGCAGTATCCTGTTTGTTTATGCTGTAAATTATTTATATTTATAAAGTATATATACATATTTGATATAGTTGTATAGCAAATAACTTTCTATAAAATATTTGGATGGGTCAAATACTATAATACAGTTTATGCAACCAATCCTTTTTTAATTCTAAAAATTGTAAACTATATTGAATTGTTATGTGTTTAAACTAGTTATATATAAATATCATAACTATATATAAATAAGTATGTTTCAATACTAAATAGAAAAATATATTACTTACAATATTTACATTTTTATAAACTATAACTAGTATATAATATTTTAAAACATGTTTTTGATATTTGTATACTATATACTATAATTTTTGCTACTTCTCTCAAATTATTTGAAAAGAATGAAAGATATTAAAAATAATATTCTTTCTACTAGAAGAGATACTTATTTGTAATTTACAAGGAAGAGGTGTCATGAATTAAAGTGCACCCCCTTTTCTAATCAATTAAGAGTCTTAGGATACTTAGGGTTAAGTATCCTTGAGTTTGAATAGTATTAAATTGTGTGACCTCCAAAAAAATCTAAATTCATAAGCTTATATTTTATATTAGAATGGTCTCGGATCTGACTCTATTAGTTGGTTAAGGGAATCACACTATATATTAAAATTGACATTTTAAAGGTTCAATTTGCCTTCAACTGAACTCAACTTGAAAGGTAAGGTGTCAAGAGAATAGAAAGCTTCGTTCTTGAAAGACAATTCATAAAAGTTTAAATATAGAGGGAAAAGGCTTATACACTATTTTTTTACAATCAATTAATGGTTTTATGATACTTAAGTTTAAATGTCCTTGGGTTTGAATAAAGGTTAAGTGTTTTTGGATTTAAATAGTATTGGGTTGGATAACGTTTAGAAAGTTTAAATTCAAGAGCTTACAAAATGCACAAACTTAAATGAATAGAGAGGAACTCATTTAAGTTGGTGCATTTTGTTAGACAAAGAGGTTATTCCTTAACTTATTTAAATTGGTACATTCATTATCATTACATGATAGCTTACCATGTTTGTTAAACACTCTTACTATCATGCTCTATATGTTGGTTCTATTTCGGTCCTATATAATATTTATGGTAAGTCTCTAGATTTACTTAAGAGGCATATTTATAGAATGTAGAGAGTGTCATGAACCCTATAGTATTGTTCCTATGTCTTAATTCAAAATCTAGTGTCATTTCATATTTAATAAATTTTCAAGCTTATCCTAGGGGTGAAAGCCTAAAGTATGTGTTCCTTAAGAGGGGGGGCTATCCCTTTTCTTAAACCAATTGGAAAGGGGCAATTGCTTGATAAAAAAGCCCTTAATGGCTATTTTATCCCTATTTATCCCTTGGATCCTTTAAGGTTTTAAAAATCCATAATGATAGTATATCCTATGATCATATGTGTTACACTCATCCCCCCTTCAGAGATGTCAATGTCTTTATTAATTATTGATTAACAACCTCTATTAAGCCAAGAAGAATCAACACTTTCATTTCCACACTGAATTTACCAATCTTTCCATTATATAGACTGGGTATTCCATATGAAGCCCCATACCACAGTCATGTGGCTGATACCTTCATCCATGGATGCTCCACCAAAAGAAAGGACATATGCATGGATGCCCAATATGTACGATTTCAAATTTAAGGGTAGGAATATACCTTGCTCAAGGGTATATTATATTTTTAAGTAGCCACTAATCAAGTCTGTAAAGACTAGCTGCCAAGTATTTTTTGATACCCAAAGTTACTCTCCCCCCCTTAGGGAAGATCAATGTCTTCATTAATGCATACCCTAGTCTAGCAAACCATTAAGGAAACAACTTTAAAAGTTAATGGAAAGCATAATTTATATGAAATACACCAATTTAAATGAGTGATCTTTGTGTATTCTTATAGAACTTCGTTCTACCTTGTATCACCAATTGAGACACACTGACATCTACATCACCTTTTGCCACACTTCATATAGCATTTAATAGCTCCTATATATGTGTGGCATAAAGGTGAAGGTCCTTATCGAATGCCATCAATTGCTACATGCTAATATGCATTATATCCCTACACTTTTTGCATACTTCATGGAGCAACAAATGCAATAGAGTTGCATCTTTTCTGTAAAAAAGAATATTAGTATCCCAACTATATAAACCTATATGAAGAAGCTTTTAGTTCTAGTAAAGAAAAGGTAATCTGTACTTTATTGAAATCTTCTTCTCAAAGCTTTTGCACCTTTGGAGCATATGCATACCAACTTCACCCACCCTCATGTTTATCAAAGTATTCATGTAAAATAAATTAGATTTAACCCCATGCAACTTCTATTGGCTATCTTGTCGGTCCTCCTAAAGTTTTGCATATCATCATGTTGTCAATAAACCTTTAGTACATAAGTAAAGCTAAGGGAAAATGAGGCTTTTCCTCTGAACATAGACTCATGTACTTAAAAGGCAAACATGAAATGCTTTAATATAAAAAACATGTATTCCATGCTCACTTAACATGTTTTTAATGGGTATTTTGACTCATGTATCATATCCAATAGTGGTTGCAAAGCTTGCATGGCCTTGTCATGCTAGTGGGTGTATCAAGCTTTCTTCTTATGCTCTACCACTTCAAGTAGTTCCTATGGAGTGGGATAGAGTAATTAAAATATTTCTAAAGTAAAATTTCAGTTTTTAATTTAAGTTTTTCTTAATAGATATAAATCAAAAGAAGATCTTGCAAAAATAAATAAAATATAATTAATGTTTTAATTATAGAATGATATTAGTTTGTGTCCATCATACTCCATTGAGAAAATAAATAATAGTGGATGTTGATGATGCAATTGTGATTTATGCTGATGCCCTTCACCAAGTATAAAAATATTATATTTCATGCATTGGAGTGAATATGTGATAATTTATACAATGACTTCCAACACAATGAGTAACATTATGCACTTATTCAAAGTATGGAGAACAAATTTAACACAGTGATAAAACAATAAAGAAAGAAGACCAAGGCTATATGAAATTTTCTTGATAATGTGAAAATTTATATGGTCAACACCAAATTAAGTTTAGCATCATCTCAAAATCAAAATATTAGCACTAGTAAAATTTGAATTTACAATATAGTGAAGTCCAAATGACAACCTGACATTATTAATTAGATTTGAAGATTTTGTGAAAATGGTAAAACTTATTAAAAACAATAATATCCAATCTAGTGTCATTCTTGAATTTAAATGGTTTTATTTTTATATAAATATTTGAATTAAATTTTTTGTTTAAATTTTTTTGTAACACTAGTTATCTGATGTTAATTTATAAGAATCACTTAACTTATAAAGACAGTTTGTAAGAAAAAAAATGTACACTATTATGCTCCTTTGTGTTCTTCCAATCATTGTGAAATTGTGTTGTAAAACTCACTTGATTGCAACATTACTTAATATTGCTATTGAGCTGTACTAAAGCCATAACACTAAAGGGTTTTAGACTGTGCTGGACATAGAATTGTTGGACTTGCAAAGGAATTCTTGCACAAGCCTAAGGCCTGCTTTAGCCTCACATCTACAGCTTGCCATGAAACTTTCATTTCTCAAGAATGAGGTTAGGTGGTGCTTCAAAAAACACTTATTTGACTATATGCAGTGAGACTGGATGGTTCTAGTTTTCCAAAGACATGTCTAGAGAGTATAACACCAATCTCAACCTATGTTGTGGACACGTCTTAGAAGTACTCACAGTTTACATGAAAAACTACTTTGTTTTGCAATGGCTCACTTTCATATGTCCAATGATTCTTTGTTAAAACATATATAATTGTTTTAGACAAAGAATCCTGTCTTAGTTGTATTGAAAGCATTCTTTCCCTGTGGTTGCCACTCTGTGTCTGCCACTCCTACTCATCACTGTCAAAGACTTTGCACTGTTGCAAGTGGTGGTGATTGTCATTGCAGTCCAGGAGGATGATTGTCTTCTTGGTGATCTCATCACACATTCAACCCTGTTGCTATGCTCCACCATGTTGTTGAGGCCCAGTATGTAGCTCCACCCTGACGATTCGTGCCACCTGAGCGACACCCCACGGGTGAGAGAAGCCATTGATGGATGTCGATTCTTGTTGGTAAATGCAGTGTTAACGGTGGTGGTACATCTATTTTCCATCTCTTTTCAATTCAGAGTGGATCACTGATTTTGTAAGGGTAGTTTCTATTGTGCAATGGCTGGTGAAGCATTACCCAAATTAGAATGTGATCCACTGTTATTCCATAATGCTGATTGATGGCTTGGATTTAGAATAATCTAAAATATGCTTTTTCAATCCAATGGCAAAATAAAGCATATCCATATCAATATTTATAAACAATTTAAAACTCTAGTTTGAATTTGACGTACTTGGGATGTCTTCCAAATCATG
The DNA here is from genome assembly GCF_000143415.4 of Selaginella moellendorffii. Classification (NCBI taxonomy): domain Eukaryota; kingdom Viridiplantae; phylum Streptophyta; class Lycopodiopsida; order Selaginellales; family Selaginellaceae; genus Selaginella; species Selaginella moellendorffii. The sequence continues at coordinate 2,674,419 of NW_003314273.1, forward strand.
GAAGAGTGAGTAACCACACACAAACCGTGTAACGCTAGAAGTTCCAAGTAGCTTCTTAGGGATATCCATCTACTTGGCTTAACTGCACTCGCCCACCTGCCCCACATTTTACCCTTAGTCCAGCAAATGGAAGGGAGATGGATCTTGAGCACTTGCATCGTCCTCTTCACCGCAGCGCTATGGCGATTCGTGACGGTCTACTGGTGGCGCCCCAGGGCGACCGCGGCGCAGCTGAAGAAGGAGGGGATTCAGGGGCCTCCACCCCGACTCATGGTAGGCCAAATAGCTGAAATCCAGAACATGAGGAGCGCCATCGAGGATCACGACATGGAAAGTTTCAGCCACGACATCTTCCATCGGGTATATCCTGCGTTGCTCAAATGGCGGAAGCAATATGGTATGTTCCTGTCATCCCTGATGAATCTCAAAGCTTTGTTTCTGATGATCATGGTCCAGGGAAGAGATTTGTGTTCTGGTTGGGAACTGAACCAAGGATATCGGTCTCGGAGCCTGAGATCGTAAGGGAGGTTTTGTCTAAGAAGTTTTCTCAGTTTGATAAATCGGAGGCCGGGCTGCGGTTCGCGAACTTGTTCCTTGGTCGTGGATTGGTTTCTGTTACTGGAGAGGAATGGAGTCATCATCGCCGACTCGTAGCACCGGCATTCTTTCATGAACGTATTAAAGTGGGTATTCATACTGTTATCTTCTCATGATGTCTCGCTGATAGGTGTTTCTGATTCTCCTGTACACAGCAAATGACCGGTTCAATCGCAGGGTGCGCATCTCGCATGCTTGATCAATGGGAAGCTACGAGACAGCAGAATCCCGAGATTGAAATCTCTGGAGAGGTGCGTAAGCTCACAGGAGACGTTATCTCCCATACAGCATTTGGAACTAGCTATCTCAAAGGGCAGAGGGTTTTCGAGATATTGTCTAAGAAAATCCCAGAGCTAGTGCCCAAACTCTTCAGCTTTTCCTGGATTCCAGGCTTCAGGTATGCTCGATCATCTATTGAACTGAATCATAATCACTTGCTTACAGGTTTCTCCCACTTCCAATCAACCTCCGACTGTGGAAGCTTCATCAGGAGTTGGATTCTCTGATCACTGGGATCATAGACGAGCGTCGGAACTCAGTGAAGTCAGGGAGGAGTAATACATACGGGAATGACTTACTCGGGCTGATGCTGAAGGAGTGTGACAGCAGCAGTAATTTCACAAGCAGGGATCTGATAGAGGAATGCAAGACGTTCTACCTTGCGGGCCATGAGACCACAGCCATCTTACTAACCTGGACTTTGATGCTACTGGGAGGCTATCCTGAATGGCAAGAACGCGCCCGTGCTGAGGTACACGAAGTATGTGGCAATGAGATTCCTGATGGCGAGAGTGTCAGCAGGCTCAAGCTCGTAAGTCGATCAATATCTCGTAATTCCAAAACTTAACTTCTTGATTCTTGAACAGGTGGGAATGATCCTTTACGAAACTCTGCGGCTGTATCCACCAGTAGTCGAGATGACCAGGGAGTGTGTGGAGGAGTCTTGGCTGCAAGATTTACACGTTCCAAGAGGAGTATCTGTGTCGTTTCCAATTGTTGGATTGCATCAGGATAAGGAGCTCTGGGGAGAAGATGCAGGCCAATTCAATCCGCATCGCTTCAAAGATGGGATCTCAAGCGCGTGCAGGCATCCCAATGCTTTCATGCCGTTTTCGTTTGGGCCGCGGGTGTGCGTGGGCCAGTCGTTTGCGATGATCGAAGCCAAAGTCATTCTGGCTATGATACTACAGCGATTCTTGTTCCGGCTTTCACCGAACTACCGCCATAATCCTGCGATGAAGTTTGGATTGAAGCCTATGCATGGAGTGCCGCTTGTACTCAGTAAAATGTGATGCATGTTCCTGGCATTAGAAGTTCAAAAAAGTTATGTTCGTTGAACTACTCCGAGTTCTTGAACCAAACTGGTTGATAAATCATCTGCTCTTTCATAGTACCTCAGAAACGTTTAGAACCATCGCGATGGAGCCCCAAGACAGGTATCTGCATCTCTACCACCGGGTGAACTCGCGGGCTTCCTGAACGATCCAGAGCGAGACGCGGTTTGGTGTCAAGCATCCCGGAAGGGGCGAGGGGATCAAGCGCGAGAGCAACCCATCTAGAACCCGTTCTCCTAACTCCTAAATCCGCCTCGAGCAGCGAAACCCCGGCCTCGAGCAGCGAGAATCTCGGTCTAGACGACCCTAGAAGTGAATATTATAGAACTTTCCTTTTATAGACAGGTCATTCCGTTGAGATATGCAGTGAGAGGGTATAGGGTAGGGGATGTCCCAAAAGTCTTCCTAGATAAAGTGGCTGTTATCATTGCCTCTCCAACTCCATCCATAATTTGGCAATTACAATTATGGCAATTGCATCACATTCTTATTGCTAAATATGTCATATCCAATAGTTGAGTGATAAAATCTAGAGGTTGGAGAGCTAGTGTTGCCAGTTGAGCCTTCTTCAAAGCATTGAGAGAAGCATTTTCATCCACTATCCATTCAAAAATTACATCCTTGTGAAGCAGTTGTTGGAGGGGTTGGGTCATTGCTGCATAACCAAAGATGAAGTGTTAAAAGTAACTTGCATTTCCTAGGTAAAGACTTCTCATATCTCTTGGCTCAATAGACAAAGCTTGATCATTATGTAGTAACTATTGTCTATACTTTCCATCACCTTTGCCACTATTTTATGCTGAAGAGGGCAATGATTCATATTCTAGTGAATCCCCTAATAGGCAAACCTATATTACAAAGCCATCATGCTCATTGGATTCTCTAGCTATCCAAATTTGATTTCAAGATCATGGTGGAGAAATCTCGAGTGTTCAATCCCAACAGCCTTGTCTTCTCATTTTTAAATGAGGATAACACTCATAATTTTGATAATGCCTTCAAGACACTCTAGATGATCAGCTCTATTATGTTGACATAGTTCACTCCTGATATGCCAATATCATCTAGGCTTTTCTCATCTCTCTATATGTGAGAAATGCAAGTTAGTAACAAAGTATGTCATCTTAGGTGGGATTCTTTTCTGGTGATGGTGATATTCTCTAATGCATCAATGACAATGAGGTTGTTGAGATCCTTCATGCATGCCATAACTACTTTAGACACTTCTCAGGTATGCTCACAGCAAAACAGGTGATGTAAGCTGGCTATTATTGGCCAACATTACTCAGCTAATCCACCCATAAGACTCTTTTAAAATGGTAGAGAACTATTCACTCTAACTCCTAAACTTCACACTAGTACTGAACAATAACAGCTTATGAGCTTATGAGCTCTAGGTGCGCTGCGAGCTAGGGTTTCTAGAAAGGAGCTTAAAGGAAATGAAAAGGTAAGCAATTATAATGCACTTCCAGGAGTATCTTGACAAAAAACCTTCTTGACAACTTAATTTACAAATGCTCACCTAAGCATGACAAATAAAATCTGTCACAATCTTGAATCAAGGAGTACTTAGACATGATTAGTGTGTCACAGCAAGAGGTAAGTGAGCAGCATGAGCCCAACGATTCACAAGGGAGGACACTACAAAAAGAAAGCTACACCAAAAAAGGTAAAATTACCAATCATCATGTTGAGTCATCTCACAAGCATTCCTAGCTCAAAACTAAGACTATGAATCCAAAACAATTCAAATGTTTACAAAGAAATAGAGAATCTGAAAGTTATGAAACATAAGAAAACATGAAAGTATTCCAGACCTAAGCTGCTACAAATAGTAGCATTGGAGATGGGTGCTATTGTGAGGATTTGGCAATCAGTGGTTAACAAGATCTATGAGTTAGTACAGGTTTGGACTCACAATTCTAGCAATCCAAAACAGTCCCAACTATGGAGTAGCAAGTTTGGGATGATGTAGAGTCCTAGAGTCAAAGAGCTTCATTAAGCCACCTCTTAGAAGCACATATGTGCTTGTTGTAAAACATGTTGCTGTTGCCACACTAGAGTTGCAACAAGTCAAAACACATTTAAGACTAGAAGCTGATTATGTTGATGTTCAAGTTGGTCCATAGTGCTTATAGTAAAAGCCATAGTAGATGTTGTAAAGGTTGGCAATTCTAACTAAATTAGAAGAATTATTTCCACACATGATGAAGAGGTAAATGTTTTATTTTGTGTATTTTCCTAAGCAGAGCAAAAGAAGGAAGCTTAGGCAAACTGGAGTTACACCTAAGTTTAGAAAAGAAGAAAAACCTAACCTAGGTAACACTTGTCATAGACAAGTGAGAAGTAGTTAGGAATAGTTATAAAATCATATAATATATAAGTAGCACTTAGACGTGCTGGAAAACAACCACCACTCACTATTGTATGCATTTACATTGAATTAATCACCTTTTTTCTAATTTATGATTGTTTGTGCAAAGTAGAGTTGAGAGAGTGGCATATACTTATCCTTACTCACACCTTTAGGGTTTGAGGTTGAATTCTATTTTATTCTCTTTTCATTCTTCTTCTCTCCTTCTCTTTTTTATATTTTCATTTTTGTTTGTTTATCACTATTTTGTAGGTGAGTATAGGCAAAAAAAACTTTACTCACTTTTGGTAACCATGGTAGGATATATTATTACTATTTGGTTTGAAAAATAACTGGGAGAAAATTGCTTGTGAAGTCCAAATATGCTTAGCATTAAGAATCACAAGTAGATCTCTTTAGTGATTGCAAAGACCCTAGCCCAGACAATGCTGAACGAATGAGCTTTTTTGCAAATTGCAATGGTTTAGTGTTCAGACAATGCAAGAAAGATAGTTTTTCAACTGTCATATAAGCCACAGAGCATGTGACAAGTTTGAAATTGGAGTTCGACATAGATTGCTAAAAAACTCAAGCTCAAATTGTTTTGCCAACAATTTCTTGAGAAAAATCCAAAAGAAAAAGGAATGAATTTTGTTTGATGTGGAAAACACAATCAACTACTCTAGAATTCTTTCATTCTGAACAAGTTCTTATTTGAGTTTTCAGAGGACACATTTTTTCAATAGCGTGTCACAATTTTTCTAAGCATACACAAGCAAGAAAATTAAGCATTAGTAACTGTTGTCTTCAACCCCAGCTTAAAGAGAACTAGAGCTAGCTTTAATAAAGAATAAATTGGGGAATTATTCACCTAAATATTATGAGGTTTTAACAAAGGTAGAATCACAATTAAAACATTGTGTTGTCTTAAAAGCTCTATTTCGTTAAAGTGGGATTTATTCAGTAAAATGGGACTAGGTACAAATTTTCAAGTATTTGAAAATGACGTGAAATTATATGTTTTTTGTCCAGGGGCTAGACATATCTGGGGCATGGTGACTAGCGCGGTGACTTTATGTCCAGACTGAGTCCATCTGGTTGTATAATAAATCTCATTGTCAAGGTGAACAAGCCGAATCTGAAGCTAAAGAAGAGCGATGGCATGCGCGCACACACTATTTGTTTGTTCATTGAGCGTGTGGTGAGCTTTCCAAGATGAACGTCATTCCTATTAGCCAGACATATAACTTAATGGTGAGAACATTTAGATATTATTCAATGTTATCTTTTTCTAACCAATCTAATTGTGAAGGTGTAGCAAGAGGCATTGTTAGTCTGGAGAAGTCATTTAACTCATTTGACCCTTAGTGTATTTTCATGAAACTAAATAACATTCATATTATTAAGGAATTTCTCTAGTACCTTTTTTTTACGACATAGAGGCTTGCATTTCTTTCAAAGGTGATTTAGTAAAAGGCCTGAGGGCACATGCCATTCTATTTCTCAGACCGGTATTAAGATATACTAGTGCAAAGGGAAAAAGGTATTTGGTGATCAAGTAAATGGCATGAGGGCACACGCCATTATAAGCCTAAGCGCTAGTGGACACCTCCTTTTTGGTACTCTCAGCGGTACTATCATCCTTCTCCGGGTCAGTTGTTTTGCTTTGGATTGTTGTCTTTGACGTTACTGGGGCGTTCTCGATAGTTGTTAATGTTGCCGTTTGTTCAGAAAAATGATCACCTGGAGTATAGTACGGGGAGTTTGGAAGACTTATATATTCTACATCTTCACCTATCTCCTTCTCCGTCTCCTTTTCTGCCTCACTTACAGATTTTGTGCTTGCCATGAGAACGCTCTTCACCCTAAAATATGGAGTTCGTTGTGTTATAAAAGGAAACCAACACACATGCTGCAAGGGAATGATGGTACATAAAGCACGTAAGCCCACAATATGGGTTTATGTGCCATTAATATGGGCCACACGCCATATTATTAGATTTATGCACGTGTGATTGGTAAATGCATATGTCACATCATCTTTGTTTTACCTCACACACTATATCAGGCCTAATGAACCATATCACATGTGCGCACATGCTATATATATGGAGAAGTATTATGCAAGGATAGAAAAATTCAATGCATGATTGTGGAGAGCAATGGCATGAAGCCACATGCTAAATAACATTTTAGAGAAAGAATTAAAATAGAAACATGCAAACAGTACTGAGTGGACCAAGACTTAGAAGTGCACAATTGAATGAGGTATTTCTAATAAATATTTCACTCACCTCATATAGGAATGGCTACCACTCTCAAATGGCGTATCGCCTCATGCCATCACCTCGCAATTTGTTATAACAATCCGATGAATTCATATTCGGCTTGTTCACCTTGAACTTTAAGTAAGATTTGCTAGAACAACTAAGAATTTATACTTGTTATTTGTATCATCTCACTTAGGAATGGCGTAAGGCCACATGCCATCACGCCTCCTCTGATTCAGATTCGGATTGTTCACCTTGAAATAAAATACATTAGAAACTTAGTAAAGGAATATTCATGAATCTCACCTTGAACCCGGGTTATGAATGCTCTTGCTGCATCTTTTGCATGGTCTGGCAAGGTGATGGTGGCACTCTGCTTCCGCATCCAACCATGCACAACATTATCCACCGATATGCTCATGCTGGGATCCCTTGGATTCAGCACCCATCTCTTTTCTAGGCAATCGTTCGTATATCCGGAACTTGGCTTGAACCACTCCACAGTTACATTGAAGGAGTTAGTTTCCGTGTCCTCCTCTGCATCAGTGATGCAGCGCCCCACCCATATCATTTGTTTTTTATTACTGGGTCTGACAAGCACGACCATTCCTTTGCAGACCTGTACTGGATTGAATGCTGAATCCGGCTTCTTGTTCCTCGGCCCACAATAGTGATCCTCAACATCGTTATCTGTCACTGCATTTCCAGAGGACATTGTTCCGCTACTATCTGGTGTTCTGGGTTCTGGCCAAAAGGACTCTTCCAATTCTTTATATACAACCGGCCCATTTTGGATAGCAGATATAATCTTCTCCCAGTATTCGAGCAAAGGTTTGCACCTCTGAAAATAGGATTCTCCACCAAACACCAACCCCCTCTTCCAGAAGGCAATATGCTGTCTAATCCCGGCCACTATACTTTCCTGGTCTTTGAGTCCATCCGGGTGCATCGGCCGTGGGGAACCCTGAGGAATCATAGGTTCCCCAGTTATGGGATCTCTCTTGAAGAGTTCAATGCCATCCACTGGCAGCCACACTGTGTCCCATTCTCTCATCTTGTACCTCATCACTGGAGCACCGTCACACATGCTGAAATGAAACTGAAGAGGCTTGGAGTGGCCAATCAGCGTTTCGGATCCGTCCCTGATGTAGCCTCTTACAAACCCCTTAAAGTCTGGAACCTCTGTCAGAAGTGCAGCTTCAACAGTGCCTTTGATGCAATTTTGGAATTCATCGTAGAGTTGTGGGAGGGTGAGGACATTGGATCGCCGGAGGGACTCTGCCAGGTGACTGAACATGGCATCGACGTCTTCATGAGTGTGCCCAACCATGAGAAAGCCAAGTGTAACCGTTTCAAATATGCCTTTGGCAACAAGCATCGCCAAGTACGCGAAGATGTACATGTTTTTGTTCTCACTGCCAGCATTGTCTGTTTGGAGCAGAAGATGGGGTGGAAGGCCACATCGGCCGCAAGAACTTCCTTGAGATTCTGCTTCGTTTGGATGAGGCTGTGCATTCACCGGGCGACCAGCCTCGTCGGAATGACATGAGGCCTCACGTGATAACCCTACAATCTGACGGCCAACATATTCACTGGGATGGCATGGGGCCCCACGCGATACTGCAAGCCTTTGCTCCTCCTCCAGCTGAACCCTGTATGGGGTTCGATCGACAAGGGCCTTATGCAAGGGTTGGCCGTTCAGCTCAGTCTGCGCACTTTGCAGAGACCTTAAGTGTTTTGCTAGGGACGCAATCATCATGTTTGCACCCCCGCCACCCCATAGAGGTACAAAGAAGTTCCCATAGTTCTGGGCACCATGCCCATGAGCGATTATGCCAAACAGAGACACAGGCAGCTGCATGGATGAAGAGATTGCCTTGGGGGCAGGATTGAGTCGAAGTAAGCACGTCTTTTTCTGGTCCATTTTGTCGTGGATGATGTAGAGGTAAGAGTCAGGTCTCTCCATTGGAGAGAATCCTGTTATGATAATATGCAGTCCTGCAGCTTCTCTGCTCGATGTTGTGGTCGAGTCGCCTTCTAACCAACGTCTCTCGCTCTTGAGCGTTGCAAGAATTCTTCGACAAAGCCATTTTGATAGCAGTGCACTCGTCACACTTTGAAAAGCTGGAGTACTTTCCTATACTCACATCTCTGAACCTGTTGCTCCACAATCTACTAAATCTAGATTGGCTCAGCTTCCTGTAGCCATTACTCTGGAGTTCCCGATTCACATCTTCCAATATGGCCCCCTTGGTATACATGGAAGGGAGAACTCATTGGGTGTCTCGTGTTCCATCTTCCAAGAGGCGGGTTTTATGTGGTTGCTGCTCGCTACATGTCTCGACAAACCTCTTGAAGATTGCCTCTCCATATACAACATGACCCCTGGTTTTGTGCGTACCGTCGTTCCCATGGACTGCCTGTTGAACCCTTTGTTCCTCGAACTCAGTTTTGATTCTATAGAATGTGGTTCGAGGGACTCCATAAATGATTCTCCATGCCTTCATGCAGACCAAACCCCTCTGGAAGACCATGCCCCCCACCTGATGTTCTGAAGCATCAACAGATGACCGTAATGCCTCATACACAAAATTGCGAGCTGCCTTCCAGGACAATGTCTTGTATCTTGCTCTCTCCTCTTCAATAGCATCCCAATCAGCATGTTGACAGCACCTCCTCTTGCAACAAGCAACTGTCGAGACCATTCGAACCTCCATCGCCATTTTCTGCCTTTTCGGTTCGTTGCTCAGATCCCTTTGGCTGCGCTTTAGGAAGGTGTACTTTCTTTTCCCATGAAGAGATGTTCTGTCATCAGTTGTAGTGGTGTTTGATTGTGAATCCTTCACATTCTCAAACACTAAGTGCCTCAATTTCCACCGCACAATGCTTCCAATAGTCAGACTGTTTTCTTCTGTGTCAACAACCTCTAAAATCGCAACTCCAATATCATCCCAGCCCAATTCTTGATTAGCAACCGCATCTCTTGGATCGACAACTGTGGCTAAGCCCTCAGCTACCACCTCCCCCTCGGGGTTGTTTAGAAACACCTTTGCCTGAATCCATGTAGCACGGTTCTTAAGATCCACGGAGGGAACATGCGTCGCACTTGCGCTGTCCCCAACATCTGCTTTCTTCTGAAGATTTTTCAAGGCAACAACAACATTTACCCCGACGACCATCTCTCCTCGTTCAATAGCGACCACATTCCCATCGAAAACAGTCTCTACTGATACAGCAGCATTGCCTTCCCCAAGCCTTTGACAGTGTATAACAAAGTTCCGATCCATAGACACAAGGGTCCCTTTTGCAACTCTCTTCCCACCATTCAAAATGTAAACCTTTTCCCCAACCCTGAAGGCCATTCTGAAAGTGCAGAAAAGAAGTTAAGACCATACAAAAAATGATTGGAGAATGGCCTAAATCATAACATACCAAACAACCTCAATAGCATGAGGCCACATGCCATTATTCAAACATGCTATTGACACCCACGTGAAATTTCGCATTCACAAAATTGGCATGAGGCCTCATGCCATCTTGATATACACACAGCTGCAGGCAAGCAAAAACATACATGACAATACGCTAGCCATGAAATTGCAAGGGCCCAAGATGGCATGTGGCCTCATGCCATTTCTAAATGTGGTCTTAAGCCATTCCATGGTGAACATACCAGGAAGCACAAGTGCCGAATATCAAGAGGAAGCGGTAGCCACACCAAAGACAGTGCCGCTCGCAACACCGCAACTACTCGTAGCGCCGCTCGCAACACCGCAACTGCTCGTAGCGCCGCTCGCACAAACTGCCACTCGCATAAACTGCCGCTCGCAATGGCGCTCGCAATGCCGCAACCGCTCGTAGATGCATAAACCACAGCCCACAACGCCGCTTACACAAGCAGCACTCACTGCGCTCAGCGGAACCAAGAACACGGCGCACAAAAATGATAGACCTAGGAATGAGTTCGAGAATTCAAAAATAACACACGCTTGAACGTCACATCAAATCCTCTGACAAACCAGATCTTATGATTCCTCTGACAAATTTCAAACTGAGTAGCTTCTAGACTTTACTGTCGGAGGTTGAACTTTGTCACATCATGTCCTTACCTCGATCTAGCTGTGCCATGTCAGTGATTCGAACTTTGCCATGCCATGTCAGCGATCCGCGCCAAGATTATTCGCCGTGTAAAGGAATAATTATGCTGTGTGTGTACGTCCATTTATGGCAATATAAGGCCACACGCCATTCAAAGAATAATGCTCGACATAAGGCCATACGCCATTCAAAGAATAATGCTAGTCGAGCATTTTTTGGTGCATTTTTGGGTTCAAAATTGCATGAGCCCACACGCTATAAAGTTTACTTGTACCAAAAATAGAAACAGCTTTATTTACTTGGGAATTTAAGTGGTTGAGGCATTTTTAAACTTACAAACACATGCCCTACTTACATTCCTTTGGTTGCTTAAAATTCAAAAATATTATAAACCTTTCTTTTTGCATTTTCAATGTTTTCAATTATGGTTTTTGATTTTCGTAGGACCAGCCTAGTAATCTATTTGCATCCCGTCATGTTTATAGCTAGCTTTCGTTTGTCCCCTTCGCTAGCCTGAGATACATCTGCTCGGCATCTGCCTCTTACAGCATTTGCCCAGAAAGGGCATCTTTCTTCACGCAGCATTTGCCACATGTTTAGGGTTTAGGGTTTAGCAATTTAGTAGCTTGATAAACATGCAAATACAGAACTTGATGCAAAATCCTTTGATATGTCACAATGCCCCTAGGACCATAAACACATTTCAATAGAGAGGGTCCTTTCATTTCATAACTCCTTACGTAGATCTTGGTGAAACCAGAGTTAGTGAAGTTAGTTTCTTGTAATCCCGCATCTGATTGTGATGTCCCTTTGCAGTTTCGATGGAAAGGTCAATGCACACCAAACTGTAAAATCTTGGAGCAAAATAACGGTCGGATCTATGGCAAATGCCCCTGAAACATTGTAAGGCTCGTGTGGTCTCATGTGGTGTCCGATCGAGATGCTTCTTTGCAGGGTCATTAAGAAAGACATTGTATACCATTCTGTAAAATCTAGTTGCGATCTAACGGTTGGATCTCCAGAAAACTCAAAAAAATCTCGCGCGTGTCAGAATATCCTAGGAATATACTCCTATGTGCCCCTGAAAATGGCATGCGGCCCCACGCCATTCAAGAGATAATGCCAGATGACACCGAGAATTTTTTGGTGCATTTTTTGGGTTCAAAATTGCATGAGCCCACACGCTATAAAGTTTATCTTTGCCAAATAGAGAAAAGTTTATCTGTGTCATGTGAGGTAGTTACAGTCCTTTGTGCTCGGCATCTGCCTCTTGCAGCATTTGCACTGAAAGGGAATTTTTCTCCATTCAGCATTTGGCCCTGAAAATGGCATGCGCCCACACGCCATTCAAGGAATAACGCCACAGGACGCCTGGATTTTTGGGTTTAAAATGTTTAGGGTTTTTTGGGTTTTTTCAAAATATTTTGGGTCCAACGTTTTTTGGGTTTCTTTGGTTCAAAATTGCATGAGCCCACACGCTATAATATTGATTTGAGAGAAAAATAGAAATAGATAGAATTTCTTTATTTAGCTGAACATCTGCCATTTTTGGAAATACAAGATGCTTTGGAATATCCAATCATGCATGGTATAAATATAGCGAGGGTATTAAATGATATCCCAATCATGATCTTTCTTTTGGATTTCGCGTGCATGCAGTCCGAGGAATGATGACGTTGCGGATTTCTTTTGGATTTTGCGTGCTTGCATGCGCGCGGCAATCCAGAAATTAATGGTGGCGCCCAAGTCTGAGGAATGATGACGTGGCGGGATTACCAACCATTGTGACATTTCACGCGTGTGAGGTTAGGTTTTGCATTTTGCTTTGTACTCGCGCTCGCACACTCGCGCTCGCGCTCGCATCACACTCGCGCTCGCGCTCGCATCACACTCGCGCTCTCGCTCGCATCACGCTCCCACTCGCGATCACGCTCACTTCTCTACAGGTTTCTCGTGTGCATCGGCGTCCACTCGCGCTTGCATCACACTCGCGCTCGCATCGCGCTCGTGTGCATCGGCGTCCACTTCAAGACACACCCAGTTTGTAACTTCGCCGCCAACTCCGCCGCCCACTCCGCCACCCACACGCAGCCCACTTGGCGTCCCAGGAGATTTCAGCACCACTCTCCAACTGTAAGTGGCAGAGTAGCCTTGCTGCTACGATCCGCTGCACACACAGTGCACATTCGCCAGTGAGTCCGGCCTCGATTGTCACGGCCTCCATTCGGCTTCAAATGGTAAGTCTTTTAGGCCAAGTAGAAAATGGCATGAGGCCATATGCCATTCAGTAGCAACATTGGCATGCACCGATTGGGCTCTCGAGTGCAGTCCGGTTACAGATGGCGTGTTGCCTCACGCCATTTTAGGATGCAGCCTCAAGACATCTGATGCAGTGGTGAATAGCGTGTGGCCTCACGTTATTTCCAGTTGCTAGCTTTTCATCTGTCAGCTCTAATTGTTGTGCATTTCTCAACAGACGAGGAATTGCGTTCTTCTTCCAGCCACTGTCAATGTGGATGCAGAGAAGGGGGAGGAGCTCACCAGTTGGACTTTCGGGATGGAAGGCGAGGATCTGATGCTGTACAACACAGATAGTGGGAGAAAAGAATGCATGGGGATCCTCATCCAAGTGACAGACACTCCATGCAGTTCCATGCAAGAATATGGACTGGCACTTGTGGTAGAGACAGCGTCTGCCTTCAAGATCCACCTTGCACATCCTAGCGGCTTCCCGGAGGGGGGCAGCGGCTATGAGGAATTCCTAGAGGGAGCTAGGGAGAGGTTGTCCAGGAGGCCCACAATTTCAAAGACGTTGCGGGTCTATGAAGATCACATGGAATCCACGGACCTCACCTACGGCGATGTTCAAAAACTATATTCCAACATTGAGCCGTTGAGAGTGCCTCCAGTTTGCGAAGCGAAGGGGAAGGGGGTCGATCTGGAAACTACCCCGAAGCAGAAAAGGGTGGTCAAGCTCAAGCCGACGTCCGACTCTGCTGCTCCAAAAAAGAAGCTACTCGGTGATGCCATTGCCTCGAGTTCGAACACTACACCCACCAAAAAGAAGAGCCGCAAAGAGCAGAAAGAGCAAGAAGAGGTAGCAAAAATCGTCGCAGATAATAGTACTTGTTACTATTCCAACAAAGTATATACAATCGACGTGAGCCGTATCGAGATCCAAAGCAAATACAACCACAGGCTAGTATCTGATGAGTGGGTGGAGAAACTGAAGCAGAAGATGCTGGCAAGTCCAGTAACACCCGACATCGCAGACGTGATCCCCTACTACCGAACAATGAAGGGCGAGACGAGGTTTCCAGACTTGATCAATAGGAAGGTGTTGGACGATCAGAACATCCGGTTCTATGCCGTCTCCGGGCAGCATTCTAGCTTGGCGATGCAACAGATAGTTGTGGATATTATGGTGGGCGAGGAGGTAAAGAAAGTCTTCAAGACAAGAGTTGTCCGCCTGATAAAAGGCAACTCGCCCCTCTGATCTATCATATACATCTCCCACGCGCAGAATGTCAAGCAAGAAACGTGCTACAAATCGGGTCTGCACGAGACATTGGCACGAACACGGAAGCTCTGGGTTCAACTGAAGAAGCCACAAAAACCAGGACAAGGACGTGCACTAGCAACTAGCGCCTGACAGGTAAGCCTCGTTGCATGTGGCATAGCATGTGGCCTCACGCCATTTCCATTGCAGGAATTCTCGAGTCTTCTCTCGAAAACACTGGGGGTCAATGACACACTCAGCATCCATAACATTCTACTCGCGACAAAAGTTGTTTTTGACAAATGGGTAGATGTGCTGAGGAGGTACCATGACGGGGAGTTGCTAAACTCAATGGGTGTGGAGGACGGCCGGAAGCCCAATGATTTGAAGCTCAACGCCTTGCGTTTCTCGCGGTCTCTAGACGACGACGACCTTCTGACAGTGGCTAATGCTCTTCTACGTGGTGAGGTAGTCTTCAACAAGACCAAAATGACTCCCGGCCATATTGTGACATACGAGGACTTGTGCACGACTCTGAGAGCTCGTGCGCTATTGAAGGATTGGATCTTCGAGCAAGTGGCCGTGGCGAGGGTGAACATCGACACCACGCAAGAGATGATGGAAGAGCTGGAGTTGTCAAATGAAGACATCGACGACTACGTGAAGGGGGCCCCCAAGTTCATCGATCTGCTGCGGGATGCCACGAAAAGTAAAGCTGAAAAGTTGGATCAGTATCCAAATTTCATTAAGAGGGATGTCGACCGCCGGCTTCAGAAACAGCTCGACCCCGCAGCAGAGGCCTATCGAGAACCTTACCGGGTATACGTGAATTCAGATGAGGATCAAAGGTGGAGGAGCATCGTTTCCCGCGGAGATGAGCAGGTCAAGAACATCTTTTGTGTGATGGACTTCACAAACGAGGAGATCACTCATGCAGACGAAGTTAGCTCCATCATTGACTTAATGGTGGGACTTGCAGAGGTGGAATCTTCAGTCCACTATATGATCTACGACTCCGAATCCTATCACAAGTTCTGGAAGGCCTTGAACGAGGTGAAGGCTCGGTTGAAAGGCAAGGAGATGCGGGAGATCCATGGGATAATGGCTAAGAAGAAGATACCGACGAATGTTCGCATCTTCACACTTGCCCTTGTTATTGGTCCTGCAACAGAGTGGGACTGGAGTGACTTCCCAGCTTCGTTCAACAAAGCCGATCGAATTGATCTGAGGGAGGTCAATTTACCTGTGCCTGAGGAACTGAAGACGGCTATGGAGCTTTCGAATCCAAAGAAAGCTTCAGGTGCAGCATGGGAAATGCTCAGCTGGGTCTTCAACGCAATAGCAGGTGACTCCAAGGGCAAATGCGTTGTCGAGTACAACTGCGGCGGACTATTCTTTCGAGCCGCACTACTGAAGGGTGTCCCGTGTGTTGCGGTGACAAACTCCATTGAAGAGGTGACTTCAATGGAGCATATAATTACAGTTGCCAAAGAAAAACAGTATCTTCTCTACGAACCTGGTGAGTACGCACTTTAAGTTTAAATGTTATCTCACAAGCTCTGTATGTAGGAGCGTGGCCACCTCCAGATGCTGAAACGGCGTTAACAGCTACTGATGTTAGGCCGAGCTCACAACCTGCACAAGGTAAGGTCACGTGAGGCCTCACGCCATTTTGATTATAGATCGTTGTGAATATTCAGACACGAGGACTGAAAAGTGCACTGGTGGCGCGTCGAAGAAGGACAAACAGACAAGCAATAGGAAAAAAGGAGGTACAAATTATATTTGCAATGGCGTGTGGTCTCATGCCATTCTTTGCAGGAGACACTTCTTCAAAGGCAAAACAAGCAAGCACCAGCCAAGCTCAAACTGACAGTGGTCATAAAAAGCGAAAGCACGTTGGACAGTCGTCGGGATCAGAGGCGTTTGATTCGAAAAGGAAGAAGGGCAACGAAAAGATGATAGGTAATGCCTCGCGGTTATGGCGTGTGTGCTCATGCCATTCATTGCAGATCAAGGGCTGAGTGAAAGGAGCCAGTCACCACCTTCTGACTCAGATTCCTATGGCGAACTCCCCTTCCCCAATCTCAATGGAGAGGTACAATGGATGAGGGATGCTTTTCAAGTCAGGGCCACGTTTTTCTCATCTCGTCGTATTCGAAGGGTGCAAGAACGTGCAGAAACCATGTTAAGACAGTCAGGTGAGGATACGGTCCTAGGTCACGCACTAAAACAGGCTATGGATGTCTTGTATTTTGAGATGGAGACTCGGCCAGATGATTTTCCCAAGATGGTCCTGGAAAAACAAGCCATCTAGCCTGAGCAGCCTATGGAAGAAATGCAGGAGGGGGATGAGGAGCCAGAGAAAGATAATGAGCAGGAAGAGCAAAAGGACGAAGAGGAGGACAAAGAAGAGGAGGATGAAGAAGAGGAGGACGAAGAGGACTTGGATGGTCCTCACAATGGTGACGATCACAATAACGACGATGACGATGATGACGACGATGGCCAGCCTGAGGTGGCCAAAGAGCAGCGGAGGAAGGTCATACAAGACAAACCATCAGGTAAATAATAGTACATCCATTCCTAACCTTTTACCATTTCTAACATTGTCCATATAGGTCGCAGAAGAAATGGTAAGTAGAGATTATTCAGTTGAATTAAGATACAAACTCTAGCCTTTAGTGTCGAGGAAGGATAGTGCCAAGCAAGGGTCGAAACGTATGTCTAATCCTTCAGAATCAACAGTGCGCCCAAGTGATATCGGTCCTAGTTCCTCAATAGCAGTTGATGGTAAATACAGTATAGTCGATTCAATGTGCTAATGAGTTTGTTTTTAGTAGCACGGGAGGATACCATCTCAATCGAAGGGAGATATTTGGACATGCATATGGATCCGCCAGTGGACTCTACTTGCCTGCAAGAGTCATCAGAGCTGGTGGAGGCTACTATCCATATCAACGCCAAGCAAGCTGACCACGCTCCACTTGATGCTGCCCATACCACTGAGTCAATCTTGTCCACGTATCCAACTGACGGTGACCAGACGCCATTGGACCCGCATGAGGCCGCCCCAGCCGCCGAGCCGGTCGTATCCTCATTTCCAACGTGTGCCCAATCGTCTGACTACGCGCCATTGGAACCTCCCTACACCGCCCCTGCTGCCTGTTCGGTCATGTCCACTTTGCCAACGGAGGCACAAGCTGAAATGGCGTGTGATCACACGCCATCGGAACCACCCCATGCCACTGTTGAGCCAGTTGTACCAGAGTCTACAGCTGAAATGGCATGTGCCCACACGCCATCGGATGCGATTGACCCCACATTGCAGAGGAGAGTATTTCCGCCCTTCACGTTTCCTCGACCAAAACCCTCTGAACGACCATCGGGAGCACCATTCGCTAATATTGTAGATGGTAAAATTGACTTGTACCATTTTTTATGCTGACGCATTTCATTTCAGAGTCACGGCGAAAGTACTGTATCGTTTTTGATCTGAACGGTGTCCTTTTCTCCCATGAGCGTGGCTCGTCCTCGAATGTCACTGCACCCTCCAAAGCCTGCGGTCGCAAGTTGGTCAAAAGAGACAGATTCACATTAATCACACGGGAGAAACTGCGGGATCTAATAATGACCATGCGACACTTAAAACAGAGGGCCGGGTTCAATTTGCAATTGGGAGTTTGGACATCCATGATGCGCCACAATGCATTAACGTTGCTACAGATGATGCACGATCAGACGCGAGTAATATTACCATTTGACTTTCTCCTAACGTAGGAGGATTGCTTGACTATGGTCCATGTGAGGGGTAGCAAGCCCATCTTCGTCAAGGCAGAGGCTGTAGTGATGAACCGGACTGCTAGGTCAAGTGAAATCCTCATCATCGATGACTCGCCGATTAAAACTGCAGCGAACACGCACACATATGCAGTGCACCCCATCTCTTGCAGTATGGAAACTAGGGAGAAGAAACCGTATGTTCTGGGGGACCTTGCAAAACGGCTTGAAGCGATGGTGATAGAGAACCGGCCAGTCCAGGAGGTGGCTGCAGAAATCAACCAAATGGCAGATGGAACGGTATATCAGAAGCCATTTGATCGGACAGACACCAGTCATCATTTATGGCATGTATATTGTCTAGCCAAGCACTATCCGCATCTCCATAATCTGCTCAACCGGATGGGTTCTTCGACCACTGAACATGAGCGTGGACGTATTAGAGAAGAGATGGCATTACTATTGGGTTTAAATCCTGATAGTGTGGAGAGTGATGAAATTCCAAGATTATTGTATAGGCGTTGGAGGCAAAAAATGGCATGTATTTATTTAAAAATGTAACTTATTATGGCATGGGGTTCCATGCTATTGTATTAATATTAAAAGACAATTCTTTGAGAGGATTTGCATTTACAGCATGTTATTGGAAGTCTACGAAGTTGTTTTATTAATAAGGGGAAAGTAAAGATTGAATGGGGACTTGGGCTCCACCTAGACTCGGAGCAATTGAGCCAATATTAAAAGGATGGAAAGAAATTGGACGACGATGACAAGGAGAAGAGAGAGGTGAAGCAGTGGCAGGGGGAGGAGAAGTGATTGAGTAGACATTTCCTTGTTTAAAATAAAATGGCATGTGCCTCAATGCAGTTGAATTTTGTTATATTTATATACTATATAAAGGTTTGGAAACCTTATTTTACAAGTGGGATAATGACAATTCCCACTTTAACGAAATAGAGCTTACATATTCTACACAACCTCCACATGACCTCCAACTAGAAACAATTATCCTAACCGCAATTCTAGCATATTATTTCCATTTGCTACTTGCTTGATCCACCATAAACATATGCACATGTCATTAATTATGACTATAGTGAGACATTGATGCTTGATTCATGCCAAGTAAACAAATGGAGTAAGTGATAGGAAGTATTCAAGTAAAGACTAAGGCCCAAACTTGGAAACAAATGCTCAAGAAACATGCATACTATGAATCAATGCAAGGAGAAACCTGTCATTTGGCCATTATTTTCACCATTGTTGGGAATTTGGAAATTGGAATGGAATAGTCCTGGCCACCTTGCTTTTATCCTGGACTTGCAAGTGAGGATTTTGTCTGACCATGTACTTGGTGTGTAATCTCTACTAAGCCAAAACCCCTTTCAAGAACCATGACTGAAATATTCATTAATCTCATCAGATTCATCCACCACCACAACATTCTTGAGTGCAAATCTATAGTAGATTTCTTTGTATACTTTTTCACTGAAAGGGCATAACCAGTTGGCATTCTGTCTTATGATTAGCCTATGAGGCCACCCTATCAGTTTTAAAAGCACATCATTTAAGTCTAATACCTGTTGCTACCAATCACTCCAAAGGGTCCCTTTGCATGCTGGTTCCTGGATTATATGGGACCATTTGTTCTTGTGGAGAAAAAACATATGTACATCATTGCAGTGATAGATTCATGCACAAAATAGGTCAAGGCCATCTCTGTTGTCTCTGCAGACTAGATATGCATTGTCAACTTCCTATATAGCAACATATATTATCATTTTGGTGGGGAAGTCGTGAATGAAATCTTCAAGAGCTTGAAGATTCACCATATTTAATCTAATATTCATTATCCATAGAGAAATGACCAAGTTAAGTTTACAAGTCAAATTCTTAAGAATGTCATTTGTAAGATGGTTGACTCTTATCCACACCTAGCTATAACACTTTCCTAGGACTTTATAGTCTTTCTAAACCTCATTTAAAATGGTTATTGGAGCCATGCCATACCTCTGCCTACAAAATAGTGACAAACAAATAGAGGCAAGAACGTAGAGAAAAGTAAAAAAGATGAAGAAAATAAGAAGAGAATAGCTCAAACCTTAAATATGTGAGTAATGATAAGCATATGTCACTCTTGTAACTCTACTTTGCACAAATAATTATAGGTGAGAGAAAAGATGGTTAATTCAATGTAAATGTATGGGGGTTGTTTTTAGCACGTCTAAATGCTAGTTATATACTATATAGTTTTATAATTGTTCTTAACTACTTTTCATTTGTCTATAATAAGTGTTGCTTAGGTCAGGTTTTTTTCTTTGGATGCCTAAACTTAAGTGTAATTCCATTTCGCTTAAACTTCCTTCTTTTGCTTTGTTTGGGAAGATATACAAAATAAAACATTTACCTCTTCATCACTCCCCCACAATAAAGCTACTACCTATCCTTAGACAATCAAATTCTCTAAATCTTGCTCTAGGTTGCTGAGCTTATTTTTCATAGTGACATGCTTAATGCTTTGGTGTAGATTGTCAAATTCCTGACACATGATCTAATTTTTCTAGTTAAGTAGTGTGATGCACTAGTCTTGGCAGGTGATGTGCTTTATATCAGTGGATGTAAAAGCCAAGATTGCACTCTTGAGTTCTTGAATTATATGGTGCTGATGATTCTACTCACCCATGACTCTATCCACTTTTTTGGTGATTGTCTTGAGGTAGCTCAAGATCTATGCATGGTATTTTGTTGTTTTTTTGTCTTCCATCGGCCGGATTGGCTCGTCGATTGGTTGCTTGCCTCCTCCCTTGATATGTTGAGCAAGCTCCTCCATAAAGCTTCAAACTGCTAGCTCGATAGGCTGAGTCGCAAACTTATGCGTAAAGGCATGGTTAGCTTTGACCTTGTAGTGCTTTTGTGATGTCTACTATTGCTGTGGCTGCCTCATCTTGCTAGATTGGTCTACCAAAAATGTGTTGCTATTGGAGGTGGACTGGAGAAAACTAGCCCATACTTGTCTAGTTCATCTAGACCCTCTTTTGTAACCTCATCCTCTTTGTCTTGTTGAGTTTCTTGGCTGTGATCTTCTTAGCCTAAACTCACCTTATTAGCTATATCTACGACCAATGGTTTTACAACATCTATAGGCGTATCATGTGTTAGACTTTGTGGCTTAAGTTCTAGAATTTCTTCCACAACTTTGGCATCTATCATTTGCCTAGTGTTGTTCATTTGTGTACTCATCACTTCCTCGATGCTTGGAGAGATTTGTATCAACATCAAAGTTGTCTCTGTAGACGTAGATGAGTCATGACTCTATTCTTGATCTGGGCATGGCTTTTTATCACCGTACTTGCTGCATCCAATTTTTCTACGGCATACTTGGCCATTGGATTTCTGCGAAACAAACCCTGAGCTTGGATTTTTAGATTTAGACGGAGTTTCTTTTTGAGGGGAGAATTTTCCTCACTTGAATTTATATTGTTAGGATTCTCCTCTACATCCACATCTCTAGCTATATCCCTTGAAGGAAATATTGGAGGTGGTGGCTGTAGCACACGTGGTTTTGACCCTTTATCCTATAGTGATTTACCATAGGATAACACCACGAAGCGGAACCTAAACCCTCTTTGTGCCACGTGATAGATGCCACGTGTCCAAAGGAACATGGTGTGGAACCCAAGGTTCAGGGCTCCACTGAACGAAGGAACGGTGCCAAACTCCCAAGCATGGAGCCAAAGAGTGACGGAACTGGACCAAAAAGCAACTCCCGAGCATACAGCCCAAGGAGCAAAGGGACAGGAGCCCGGAGTGACTTGGAACAGTCCTGGAGCAACTAGCATCCCAATGCCAGAACCAGCACGCAAAACGGAGCCAAACAGAGTTTAGTGCTATTTCAGCATACCGGTGGCCTAACGCGAGGACATGGGTACTCCACCAGCTAACATAGAATGGAACTTGGGCTTAGACCCAAGCCAGACGTAGAACAAGGACAAACACGCAAGCGAAAGCTAAACTATGCCTCAGATTGGTCGGCCATACCCGACCTACCCACTATCCCTACTATACATTTGGAACCCCCCATAGCCCGCTCCCCCTTGGGGAACACATGCTTTGGGCTTTCACCCCAAGCCTCCCTTAGTATTAGGAGTTAGTCTTTGGGACAAGCTTGAAACTTAACAAATATGGAATGTCTTTAGATTGTGAATTTGAACATGGGATGAACACTATTGTGTTCAGGCCGATCTCTACATTCTGTAGATATGCCAAATGAGCAAATCTGGACACTTTCCATAAATAGCATTTGGGACCGAAATGAGACTAACACAAAGGGCATGATAGCGAGGGTGTTTGGCAGACACGATAAGCTATCATGTAGCGATATTGAGGGACTAATGTCAATACGCAAGGGTTCTTGTCACTAGCAAGTGCAAGACAAAATGAGATGGGAACTCCTTACTGAACTAAGTATGCTTAGCTAATAACACGTAGGAATTCTATCCTTATGCTCGTCCGGTCTAAGTACACTCGAAATGCCCAATTAACTCCACTAGCACAAGAGGGACTGATAAAGGGTCCAGCAATACCGACCTCCTGCCATCGTGGCAGTAAGGTAAGAGTGTCCATAAGGACTGGTCGACAAGTAACTTTCGATACCCGAAGTCACATTCACGACACTTTCTCCCCCTAAGGAAGATTGACGTCCTTGTCGATGCATACTCGAGTCTAGACCACCGCCAAGGAAACAACTCCAGAAAAATTTCACGGTGATCACACTATATGAGAAATGCACTGACTTAAATGAGTTAGAAGGCAACCTCTTTGTCTAACACGGATGCGCTACCAGCTCAGACACCTTCCGGCCGTCGCCA
The DNA here is from genome assembly GCF_000143415.4 of Selaginella moellendorffii. Classification (NCBI taxonomy): domain Eukaryota; kingdom Viridiplantae; phylum Streptophyta; class Lycopodiopsida; order Selaginellales; family Selaginellaceae; genus Selaginella; species Selaginella moellendorffii. Next base: position 2,697,218 of record NW_003314273.1, read on the forward strand.
ACAAGGAAATGACCAACAGAGTCAGCCACCCTTGTTGCTCTAGGAGTCACCTAGCTTACAAAAGTGTGATATGCCCCTGCCCACAAGGACATAGAGAGAGAAGCCAGAGGCCCCAACCCTCCTAAGCAAAGAAACCAAACCCGTCGATAAGGTTTAGATAGACTACTGTAAACAGGCAGTTAGAGTTGTTTACACGGTCACACCCTTTTTAACGAAATAAAGAACATCGGCAAAGAGGCGGGTGATGTGACCAGTCGACAGTAACTACCCCATGACTAAAGATTTCACCATGCATACGAAGTGCCAAAGCTAGTCTGCCTATACTAGCCCAAATTCAAAGATCAATAGATGGACAATATCAAAGTCATAAACAATGATATCTTAGAGACTTAATTACTAGTGATTAAATCTTAGAGTAGAACACAAAAGTATTCCAAGTAAGTTATCATCCGATAAACCAGTATTATAGTAGATAGGAACCACCAAGATCATCACAAGTGGTAAACATAGGATTCACCATCCAACAAAATTCAATAGCAAGTATATCACCAAGTAAACTCAATGATGAAACTTAACTATTGAAGATAGCAGACAGTAAGCCAACAACTTACTAGAAATAACTCAAAGAACACAAAGTATCATTGACTGAAAATTACAATACTCGCGAATGTATCACCTGAAGGAAATAACATTCCAACCTATCAAAACTAATTCAAGCAACAATCAACATAACTGTAGCGCACTTTATCTCTCTCCCTTTAAGCCAATTGGAAAAGGGGCAATTGCTTGATGAGAGAGCCCTTAGTGGCTATTTTATCCCCATTTATCCCCCAAGGTTCCAAGGATCCACAGTAACAGTATATCCAAATCTTATCCCATGATCACATACACTACACTCACCCCCCCTTCAGAGATGTCAATGTCCTCATTGACTATTGATTATTGACTAACAACCCCTACTGAGCTACTGTGAGGCAACTAGTCATCCACCCGTACCGCAGTCCCACGGTGGATACCTTTGTCTGGGATGCTCCACAAGAGGAAGGACATACGCATGGATGCCCAATACGTACAATTTTCTAATTTAGGGGTAGAAATATACCTTGCTCAAGGGTATATTATATTTTAAGTAGCCACTAATCAATGGGAATCGAACCCGTGCCATTTACTCTGATACCAACTATAGCGCACCTTATCTCTCTCCCCTTAAACCAACTAGAAAAGGGGTAATTGCTTGATGAGAGAGCCCTTAGTGGCTATTTTATCCCTATTTATCCCCCAAGATTCCAAGGATCCACGATGACAGTATATCTAAATCTTATCCCATGATCACATGCACTACAATAACAGAATGAATGTGGTAAGACCGACAAACACCTAGTCATGTCAACTATCATACTAGCCAATCTGAATAGATCCTAGTCAACAATACGAAGGAACCAGAGTTGCTTAAACAAGTGTTAGCAACATCCTTTTGATGTCTCAAACCCAACAAACCAATCTAAGGCAAACCACAAGGAACATGTGGTATTGCGAAAAGCCATAAGCTATCAAAGAGAATAACTAACCATCATGAAAGATCATGAATTATCCCATCAAAAAAATATGCAAAATCATCATCAAAGAAACAATTTACCATCCCGAAGAACAGCAAATCATTCTATACCAACAATAATCAAGCAAAATCTTTTGACAAGGACAAATAACTATCCTAGATGATAGTCAGTCTTCACCAATGATTGTTAGATGCAAAAGCTAACTTCAACATCGAAGCTAATGAGCGAAAATGCCTTCCCCAACAACTTCTAACAAATGGAACAATAAGCATAAAACTCAAAGAACCAAAAGCTCGAAGAAGTCTATAGCCAAGTTTTGTATAACAATGATCACGAGTTTCGCATGAACTAACGTCAATGCTAAGAAGAAATCATGGTGCAACCCACAATATCTTACTCAACACATCCATAAGCCAAACTTCATAATGCAAAGCTAATGAAGAACATGTCTGCATCAATCCAAAAGCTAAGCATAATGAAGCTATGCTCGACAAGTGATCATCAAACGACCCTCCATGAATCCATCTATAGCAAGACGTAACTCACTTCATAACAAACACAAGAAGAATCAACAATGATTAATATATTCCAACTCAAATCCAACAAGGATTCAAACATTCCAACATCAATCACTTAACTCTTCTTCTCATAAAGCTAGTGTAGTCTATGACTAAATCACATTTCAAGGAAAAGCTAAAGCTCAACCTTTACTAAATAATCTCGTCTAGAACATAACTAACTCAAACTTGCCACACAGTTTGTTTGAACATCAATATAGTTGTTAACTAGCAATTGTACACATGCTAATAACACAAAGCTATAGCTAAATCATCAACACTATCTTCATCAAGACTAATGAAACTTAATATCAATCCTACAGAGAGACATCTCATTCCACTTGAATCTCAACATCAATAATATTAGTGACAAGGCATCACTTCAATGTCATCAACACCATAACAAAGCTAGAAGAAAGCAAGAGTGAATCACCACTCAAAACTCTCCAGCAACTAAAGTAACTAAAGTCGAAGATACTTTACCCAGTATCCGAGACAAGTTCTTCAATAATACTCAGCTATAGATAACACTTCATCAAGGAGTGAATCACCACACCCAAGACTCAATGAAATCCAACACTACGAACTAAACGCAACCAAATGATATCAATAAAGATAAAATCAATATGCCAACATAGGAAAACCCATGTAAGTCTAATAATATGATCCTCCGTAACACCATCCGGTAAAGCAAGCCCATCACTGCTAAATCTTCATCAAGTGAAGTAAGTGTCATAGTCTTCAACAAAGTCTACCAACAATCACTAGTTGCAAAGCAACCAATAATCACTCTTCAACTTGCCTTCACAAGAACCAAACACTACAATTGTGCCATTGAGTCATGCACTTGTCCAATATAAACATAATACCCCAAGTATGAGATAAAGTTTCATGGACAAGCATAAACCAAATAACCACTCAAATCTAACTCAACCACAATAAACTCACAAACACGTTTAGCCAATAGCTTTGAGCATGCCTTGAAGAAACTAGCTATGCATGATCGACACTTAGTCGAAACTAAAGTGAAGACCATGAGATGGACTCATATCGGTACACAAACTCCTCATAGACGAAGCTATAGTACAGGTACCAACATCTCAACCACAAACAACTAAGTTGGACATCACCATCCTCAGCCAAGGCGCAGGGCCACCAAGACCAAGTCAAGATTAATGAAAGCTCACTATTCTCATAGAGTTTAACAAAATGCAAGGTGCAACCTACCACCAAGCACAATGCTATAAAAGAAAGGCACAAGGGTCACCCTTCTTAGAAAAGCACAATGGCCACTTTTCTACACCAACTCCAGACTCTATCCAACTCAATTGCCTTAGCCCCAAAAGTTAACATCCCTTTCGGGTCGCATCATACAAACTACCTACTAAGGTCTAAGCCAACTAAAGTCAACTCTAACCCCTTCACTAGTTTGTACTGGCTTACGAAAACGAAATGGTTTTTAGGCAAAGTGATCAATAGATCGGCCATTGGAAAAGCCTAAGAAAATTTGTGGAAAAATTTCCATCCTAAAGAAAGAATGACTCTCAGTCCAGGAATGTAAGCTTTCAAGACTCAACTAAATTCCTCCTACTAACAACTTCACATAGATTCACCTCAACACAAATTCTTATGACCCATAGTATGCTTAAGCATCGAACATTTTTTTGCCTATATTTTCGACATCCAACATCGACATCTGCAAAATGCAAAGTGAACATCTAAAGCTTGATCACGAAGACCATATCTTCAAACATCCACATTGCACCAACACTCTTCTTCAACCATTTTCAAGATCCAATGTGTAGCCAAAACACTAACAAGAAAAATGACATGAAAAATCATGCTCTAAGGAAAATTCCTCATCATTTAACATAACAATATCATCTCTACTAACACAAGTGCTAGTGATATCAATGCCTTAACGACTCATCTTCTCCATCTAACAATTTATTCCAAGTATTAATGAATCAACTAACAAGCCATAGCAAGTGAATGCTATAACCCTTTCTAACATCTTATAGGCAAACCCTCAAGGAAACAACATACCACTCAAGCTTAACATAATGGACCACCATCGAGAATCCAATCAAAGTTACTACAATGTTACTACTTGCAAATAGACTAACTTCACCATCAACCACTTTGGGGTTGATCATCATTTATCCAAGCAACTTCGTAAACACATCACTCATTATCATATAGATATGATATGGAAATCATAATTACTTGATCATCAATTGAGCAACACCACAAGCAACGCCCATGTCACTACTACAAAGGTTTACATGAGTATCAAGTGTCAACTCGATTCGACAAAATTGCAACATAAATGCCACACTCCACTAATAAAGATTTACAACACTCAACACCACTAACTTTTGTTCATAACACGGTCAAGCTTATGCTACTCATATCCGACAAAACTCAACACTAATCCAACACCAAACTACTCAAGGAGCAATAGCAAGGTTCCCTGGAAAAGAATTGAGCATTGCAACCCAAGTCTTCCAATAGCAAGTCTAGACAAAATGGTTTAGCGCTTCATCGCTATCCATCCCATAACTTACCATTTGCAAGACCATCATTTCCAATATGCATCAAGGTAGGGACTCTTGATTGCATAATATGAACACGAGCAATGAGTTACATTTATTTGCAAATCATATTTCCAAAGAGAGAAAATGATTTACGTGTTTGATTCTCCATCCCTGACGATTCTCTTTTCAGTCTCATCTTTGACTAAACCTCAAGCTTGCTTTCGCATTGCCTTCAGTCCAATCCAAAAAAAAGTTTATGAGAGAGCACAACAATGATTACTTGAACCAATAAATTAATCCCTATAGTTTTGATTGATCCACTTATAATCATGCCTAGGAAGGATTCACTAGTGTCGTGCTAAACAGCTACGGACCAGCCTATTTGCCACTCATAGCAAACTCAAGGAAGGTTTGCTTTTACCCACAGTACATGGAACAACTTATGGAACCACTGGAACAACTCATGGAACCACCAATAGGCTAACATTCCACTGATAGGCTAACATTAATCCTACCAACTCAAAGTGTAACCTTGAGTTGCTAATGTGCGTAACACACGAGCCCAAGCGCAAACTCATGCAAATGGAGCATCTCAAATCCATCCTATGAGCCCAAGAGTAAGCTCACATCATAAGGTACAACAAGGCAACCAAATCCATACCCAAAAAACCAATGCAAAGTCTTTGCACCCAAATGTGTACCCACTCGGATCATCGTTTTCATCTCTACGTATGCAACGAAACTAGTTGCCCAATCTCATTGGATAGTACTCACCGAGACTCATTCTCTGATACCAAATGTAGTGCACGTGGTTTTGACCCTTTGTCCTATGGTGATTTACCATAGGATAACACCACAAAGTGGAACCTAAACCCTCTTTGTGCCACGTGACAGATGCCACGTGTCACATGCCACGTGTCCAAAGGAATGTGGTGTGGAACCCGAGGTTCAGGGCCTTGAGCCACTGAATGAAGGAACGGTGCCAAACTCCCAAGCATGGAGCCAAGGCGGACCATGGAGCAACTCCCGAGCATACAGCCCAAGGAGCAAAGGGACAGGAGCCCGGAGTGACTTGGAACAGTCCTGGAGCAACCATCATCCCAATACCAGGACCAGCATACAAAACGGAGCCAAACGGAGTCTGGTGCTATTTCGGCATACCGGTGGCCTAACGCAAGGACATGGGTACTCCACCAGCTAGCATAGAATGGAACTTGGGCTTAGACCCAAGCCGGATGCAGAACAAGGACAGGCACGCAAGCGGGAGTTAGATTCTGCCTCAGGTTAGTCGGTCATGCCTGACCTACCCACTATCCTTACTATACATTTGGAACCCCCCATAGCCCGCCCCCCCTTGGGGAACACATGCTTTGGGCTTTCACCCTAAGCCTCCCTTAGTATCAAGAGTTAATCTCTGGGACAAGCTCGAAACTTACCAAATATGGAATGTCTTTAAATTGCGAATTTGGACACGAGATGAACACCATTGTGTTCAGGCCGATCTCTACATTCTATAGATATGCCAAATGAGCAAATCTGGACACTTTCCATAAATAGCATTTGGGACCGAAATGAGACTAACACAAAGAGCATGATAATGAACGGTAAGCTATCATGTAGCGATATTGAGGGACTAATCTCAATATGCGAGGGTTCTTGTCACTAACAAGTGCAAGACAAAATGAGATGGGAACTCCTTACCAGGCTAAGTATGTTTAGCTAATAACACGTAGAAATTCCATCTTTATGCTTGTCCAGTCTAAGTACACTCGAAATGCCCAGTTAACTCCACTAGCACAAGAGGGACTGATAAAGGGTCCAGCAATACCGACCTTTTGCCATCGTGGCAGTAAAGTAAGAGTGTTCGTAAGGACTGGTCGATAGGTAACTTTCGATACCCAAAGTCACAATCGTGACAGTGGCTCAATGGCAAGGTGAGGCATGGGATTCTCCTAAATAGTGTAATGCTCATAAATGCACCATAAAAAAATGAAGACTCTTGTCTTCACTTACCTTCCCTTGCCTACTTGTAAAACAATATTCTTCATTTCGGCCATAAATCCATTGTAGGCAAAATGAGCTATATTTATTTGTTGTCCAGCCTCAATAACTTCCAATAAGTAAGCCTAGTATGATAATTAGACTTCAAGGAGGTGAAGTTGCCTCCTCGTCCAAATATGTAATTTGGAAGGACATATTGATCAGGCATGCGATCTAGAGAAGGGAGAAAAAAAAACAAGCTTGAGGATTCAAGCTTAGGAAAGTAAACTTGAGAGGTTCAAGGTTAGGACTATATTCCTAACCTTGACGTGAGCAGTAGCGATTATAAAAGTAGGACTTAGAATGTTTTTAGACTTATCCCTAATACAAAATACATTGCAATACATCGTCTTTTTGCCTATCTCTTCGGCTCTTCACAGCAATGTCTTACTTACCCACCACCTTCAAGGGATCAAAGACGTGGGACTAACACCTTCAAGCACATGTTCACAGTCTCTACTTGGCTTGGCACAAGCAGGTAAGTGCACTCTTCTTGTAGTGTAGTTTTAGTTTTAGGGACTAGATTAGATTTGAAACTCCTAGGAAAATCTCATGTGGACGTTTTCCTCCCAGTTTAAAGATTCCAGGAGTTTTCACTGGCGACCATGGAGGGATAGAGCAGATCAAGACGATCATTTCCCCCAAAACTTCAAGGAAAACGGACCAAAGACGCATAAGAAAATGGCATAGGAAGAAAAAGCCCCAAAAATCAAGAAAAACAAGACCGTAAAACAAAAACGGTGGAAGAGCATGAAGGAATGAAGAAAAAAATGGAGCGTAAGACCAAAAGATGAAGAACACTTGAAGATTGAAGCCACCCAAGTTGTGAAAAACTTGGAGCATACGCGTAACTGTTTTTGGCGAGAGGTTGAAGAAAGCGAATATTCCAAGGATCTGCAATAAGGAAATGACCAAGGGAAAATTCTAGCAACTGGAGATGCAGGAAGAATGAAAAAACACGACTACCCATTTGGAGACACAAACTGTACATGATACGAAGATTGCCTTTTGTGTGGTTTCAGAAATTGTGCAAAACCGTACAAGCAATGCTATCCAAAATGGCGATGTGACACTTGCAAGCAAGCAAAAGCTAGACTCCGAAGCAGGGATGAAAATGCCACAGCTGAGGAGAGAAGGAAACGAGAAGAAATAGCCCAAGAAAACGACACCAAAAAGAGAGACGATAGTTTAGAACAAGCAGCAAAACAAAGCTTTAGTTGCTTATAAAAACTTCAAGAAACGATTCTGCGACTCTTCTACAAATTTTCTAGCAAATAGGAAGGATGCAAAAATGAGGAAATGTTGAAAGAAAAATATGTTTACTTCGATTTCTTTGCAACTTGAAGAACCCTGACTTAGGTGTATCGCAGACACCTCTTTCAACAAACAATTGTCGAATTCCTAGGCATACACAAACATGAAACTTTTCAACCATTAACATTTGCTTTCAACATTGATTTGACAAGAGTCATAGCAACAACAGAGTGTGGAATTTTTGAACCACAAATTCGTTGGTTTATGGACACTCTTAGATTTAGAGATTTCGAAGAGAACGCGGAATTACTTTACCGACTTCTTCAAAGTCCTCTTTGTGTAACGCTACCAACAAGCACTCTTATCGAATTATATGCTATAGCATATTGGCACCGTTTAGGACGGACGAGAATAGCTAGAGAATTAAGAAATCAAGGATAAGGCCATCAACAAATTCAAATTCGGAATTCGAGTTTAAGAAACTGACGGGAACCTGAACTTGCATCAAGTTCAAGGGAACAACTTGAAAACTCAAGGATAACAAGTCGAAGGAGGAGAAATTTAAGACAAAATCACAATAGGCCAAGATTAAATATAATAACAAACTTCAACTTTGACACTGAGGTCCAACGTCGAAACCCCAGCCTAGAGCTACATATTACTCGCAATCAACAAGGAAGAGTGTGTCCAAGTAGTCTCAACATTTTAAGGAGTATTTTAGGAGATCCTGCGTCAAGGATTCAAACTTATAATGCAAGAGTATTAATTGAGACTATCCCTTGGGAAGTTCGTGAAGCGATCGACTCTGATCGTGAAAGAGAATGTGATATACGACAGAGGGAAGTAGAACACCACTGGCAAGAACAACATCAAGGAAATGCACCATCACAAAATCAACCATAGAGAAAAGCGCGCTGGATAAATCTGCGCACACATAGGCTTAAAGCAGCAAGAATCTGTTGGAAACTATACTGTGACGTGTGGACGTCATTAGAGACTAGAAACATACAAGAATTAGGACATTAAAAATACAACCACTGCTGTATTCAACATTTTCAAATATTACCAACGACTGGGAAACACAAGAGCTCATAGTGAGAGCTCGCATTCCAAAACAACCAACACATCGTAAGAGATTAAAACAATTGTTCAAGATTGGACTACTAGAAAGAATTGCAATCATTTGCATACCTATTTGATCCCGAAGTTGGCAAGCAGTTTCCAAATTTACTAGCGAACAGCTATATCGATCAATTTATGACACAACTGACCTCCTTCCACAAACACAATTGTACTTACTTACAATACCAGATTTTTCAAATACAAGACCTTTCCTAAGCTAGACTCAGGAAAGTGACCTCGAGAAGAAACTCGGGAAGAATTGAGAAATAAAAACTCGATTGAAGACTCAAGACACAAAAGCTTGGCTTCGCAACAAAACCAAACTTGTAGAAGACTCAAGACACAAGAGCTTGACTTCACATTTATACAACAAAACTAAACTTGCAGAAGACTCAAGACACAAGAGCTTGACTTTGCATTTCTACTACAAAACCAAACTTGTAGAAGACTCAAGACATAAGAGCTTGACTTTACAATCTATGAAGAACAACATTTGACTCAGGACAACTTAGGCAAAACATAAATTCAGGAAACTTACCTCAACATTCAAGTTGAGAAAACTTAGCAAATTGAATGTACAAACACAAACCAGACCCAATTAAGATCCGGGAAAGAGATCTTCGACAAAAGAATCGAGAAGTGAAAAAAGAAGGGATAGAAAAGAGAAATTAGAGCAACAATAGCAATAAATTTTAGAAACGATATTAGAGAAGTACGACAAGGAGGATAAAGAAATTCAAGTTGCCGAGTCGAGCAACCTAGCCAAAGATAACAAAGAACTAAATATCGAAAACGCCCCAGAGTTTGAGGCATTTGAAGAAGCAGAATACATAGCAGCAAAGTTTTACTCAAATCCAAACTCACCAGAACAACAATTTCACCAACAAAGCCTACAATTTCAAATGGCAATCATCAATCCAGTGACAGCCATAGGGAACATGATTTCCTATCCCATTTTTACTGGTGGAAAAACCGAAGATGCAAACCAGCATCTTAAACAATTTAATCAAATTGTAAAGATGAACAAACAGGAAATGCATCGGGAAATACTTTTCCCATACACACTTAAGGGAAAAGCACTCGATTGGCATAATACACTTGATGATGCTTTGACCCATGATGAAAAGGTCACACAATTTAAGGAGCAATTCCAGACCGGTGGAACTCCAGAAGAACACTATGAGATCATCAAAAACTTCAAGCAAAAATCATGTGAAGGAATTCAAGATTACACTCGAAGATTTAAGTTTCATGCAAAGCATTGCAAGGATTTGATAACAGATAAAGGAAAGAGCTTATCCTATATCCAAGGACTAAAAGAAATCTATAGAAACATGGTAGCAATTGCTGTTACAACAGAGAATCCAGATGATGAAAGTGTTGATACACTCTCCAAAGAAATCCTCACATTGGAAAAGAGATTCAAGCAATTCACAAAAGCTATACCTTCACAAACCGATGACGGTTCAGATGATGAAGAAGAGGAAGAAATACGCATTAAGACAAAGAAGAAAACACCAAAAGACCAAGACTTGAAGGATATAATCAGGAAAATCTCACAAACCGAACTCAAAGCAGGAGTGTGGTGTACAAAGTGTAAAAACGAGGGATATACATATTCGGAATGCAAATTACAGCTTCCAAAGTGTCAAATTTGTGAAAGAGAAGGCCATACAGCCAAGAAATGCCGATACAGGAATACAATGGAAGTTTCAAGAATCGAGAATGCTCCTCGACAAGAGCCCAATCCTCAATATCAAGGAAACTGGAATCAAAACACGCGACCACCACGAAATCAACCTCCAAGATATAACAATTATTATCAACGTGATGATAATTTGTATAATCAAAGACAAAATTATTACCAGCGAGACAATAGCAACTACAATAGAATACTCCCTCAAGATCAAAGACCAAACAACTATACTGGAAATTATGGAAGAAACTACAATACATATCAGCAATGTAATGGACCTCAGGACAATTATCAACATCCTCCCCCATGAAATTACAATTATGATCAAGAACCATATCGGAATTATAATCAAAGACCACCCCAGGCTCAAGGTTACAATTACAACTAACAACCTGCACTGCAGCAAGATAATCATCCTCGACAACCTTACCAAAATGCAAATCGCGAAAATAACCAAGGAGTAAACAATCAGGCTCCGAGGCCAAGACCACCAGCAGCACGGAATGTTGAGGTGGAAATTGATGAACCACAAACTTTTGAAGAACCAGCAATACGAACTATCACGAGACAACAATACAAGTATCAGCAACCAAATAATCTGGAAGAACAAGATTACAATGATGAAGTTGAAATTATCCCAAAAACCAAATGGAAGAAAAGCAAGAAAATATTACAAGAAATTTAGGCTGAATTGCAGGAACAAGAACCATAGGTCATTGAAGACCATGACAAACTATCTAACGATCATCAAACAACAAGTTTCTCTTAAGAAGAGCACACCTCACTTGCAGAACAAATACTGTAATATGGAATCACATTAACCTTACAACAAATACTTCAAATAGCACCATATCTTAAGAGCCAAATACTAAAGATTTGTTGTCCACAAATTCCTGATGCTCACACTCAAGAAAAGCAATTTCCATCTAAAACTGAGAAAGAGGATAACGTAAAAATCCAACCTGGAGATTACGATGATAATGTACCTTGTATTGACCTCAACATAGGCAAAAATCAAATCAATGGAGCAATACTCAATAGAGGCTCGAGTGTGAATATAATTGAGCATGGTATATGTAAAGCAATGGGACTTGGACCTATACAACCTACTCCCTTCAATGTCCGCATGGCAGACCAACATGTTGTAAGACCAGCTGGCATAATAAGAGATATCACCATTGGAATCAAAGGACACAAGTTCAAGATCAACTTCGTGGTATTAAAAATGCCAATTGAAGAATCCTCTTACAAACTCTTGCTTGGAAGACCATGGCTAAACAAAGTAGTTTATGCTCAATATTGGATGGACCATGAAATTTGTATACAATCAGACAAAGGACAAACGAAAATAGCTACAACTACGACCAGAAAAATTCCGAAAAGATTTCAACCAATTCAAGCCCAAGGATACAATTGGCAAGAAGGCTTGGACGACTTTGAAGAAGCCAAACTCCTTGAAGCTTACCCAGAGCTACGAGCTTTTCAAGAAATCGATTTACACTATGTACTACCAATAGTGGCTCAAGACCAGCACCACAACTTAAACTTGATGGACCAACCACTCTACTCTACAAAGCTACATGCTCAAAGTCAACAAAGATTAAAGATAAAACAACAAAACAAGAAGCCAACTCTCAAGCCTGAACAATTACAATCTAAAGAATACAACATTCAGATTGATGATAATCCAGCCCTACAATCTGGAAATGACAATTTTACACCTTGAATTAACCTCAATGAAGAAACTGAAGAACTCAATCTTGGACTTCAAGAAGATCCACACAACATACTCATCGCTGCAAATCTTGACAAAAACTTCAAGATAAAAGCTCAACAATTACTCATAACCTACAAGGACGTTTTCACATGGTCATACAAAGATCTCAAGGGAATACCCCCGGAACTATATACACATCGCATAGAGTTACTACCAGGAACACGACCAATTAAGCAAACAGCTTATCGCATGAATCCAAACTTCGCTGATAAAGTCAAAACAGAACTCAACAAACTACAAAATGCTGGATTCATTTACCCCATCAAAATGCACAATGGTTGTCACCATTGGTTATCGTCCCGAAAAAGAACGGCAAATTACGCATTTGTGTCAATTACAAAAAGTTGAACAATGTGACGGAAAAAGACTCGTTTCCTATACCATTCTCAGACGAGATACTCGACGCAGTTGCAGGACATGAGATGTACTCGTTCCTGGATGGATTTTCAGGATATAATCAAGTTCACATAGTGCCAGAAGATCAATACAAGACTGCTTTCATAAGTCCATGGGGCGCATATGCATACTCCAGAATGCCATTCGGATTAACGAATGCACCATTTACTTTTCAAAGGATAATTACTGACACATTTCAAGAATACTTGACTGATTTTATGCGCGTCTTCATGGATGACTTCAGCATTTTTGGAGCAAAAGAAAAACATCTTGAACACTTAAAAAAGTGTTTCATTAAATGTCGACAAAACCGAGTTGCACTTAATCCAGAAAAGTGTATTTTCTTTGTCAAATCAGGAATACTCCTTGGCCATGTCGTTTGTAAAGACAGAATTCTCATTGACAAAGCAAAAATAGAGGTCATCATCAAAATGACTCCACCCATGGATTTAACGAGTTTGCAAAGATTTCTCGGAAAAATGGGTTACCATAGACGTTTTATTCAAGACTATGCAAAGATTGTTAAACTGCTCACGGAGCTACTTAAGAAATCTCAAGTTTACGCATGGACACAAGATTGCCAATTGGCCTTTGACACACTTAAGGATAAGCTTACAAAAGCCCCCATACTAGTTCAACCAGACTGGACACAGGAATTCATTGTACAAGTAGATGCATCTGATTATGCACTTGGAGCTATACTTTGCCAGAGAAAAACAGATAATAGAGACCATCCCATATACTACACAAGCCGCAGACTCTCCCCACCAGAGATGAACTATACAACCACGGAAAAAGAGGCATTAGGAATGGTCTATGCACTCACCAAATTTCGACATTACCTCCTTTCAAACAAAGTCAAGATCATGGTTGATCACCAAGCACTCTTACACTTACTCAACAAGACAATACTCACTAGAAGAATTGCGCGATGGTTTCTTCTACTTCAAGAATTCAACTTTGAGATTATTCACAAGCCAGGCAAACAACATATGCAAGCTGATCATCTTAGTTGACTTCTCACGGGAGAACAAGTCACGAAATCCAACGATGACTTACCTGATTCACACCTTTTTAAGGTCACAACTCAAGGAATGCTCCAGGATATTTACAAATTCTTGACGACAACCAAGATCCCAAATCACTACTTCATAAACGATCAAAGGAAACAATTCGTCTTAAGGACACAACGATATTCAGTCATGGGAGGCAAACTATATAAGCTTGGACATGACAACATCTTGAGAAGATGCATAGAATCACAAGAAGAGATTAAGGATCTACTCGATGAAGCTCATGCAGGACGATCGGGAGGTCATTTTGCCAAAGAAATTACGGCCAGGAAAGTGTTACAAGCTGGATTATGGTGGCTGACACTCTGGAAAGACGCCACTCAGCATTGTCAAGAATGTGACATATGTCAAAGAACGAAATTTCCACCGAGGAAACAAACTCAAGAACTCAATCCAACAACAGCATTGGAACCCTTCCAGCGTTGGGGACTTGATTTTGTTGGACCTATAGCAAAAAGTAGCAAAGGCAATCAATACATTTTGGTTGCTACTGATTACATGACAAAATGGGCAGAAGCTCTCCCACTAAAGAAAGCCACAGCGAAAAATACAGCCAAGTTTCTCTATGAAACAATTATAACACGATATGGATTACCACGGGAAATTGTTATAGATCGAGGAACACATTTTCTAAATGAGACCATCGACATTCTCGTTAAAGAATTTATCATCAACCATAAGAAGTCAACACCATATTACCCCCAGGGTAATGGACAAGCAGAATCAACAAACAAAACGCTTAAAAACATACTCAAGAAAATAGTCAAGACAAACCTTAAGGATTGGGATGAAAGAATTTATGATGCTCTTTGGGCATATAGAATAACTTACAAAGTTTCAACAAATTCTACACCTTTCAAGCTTGCTTATGGCCTTGAAGCGTTAACACCACTAGAGTACACAGTACCATCCTTGAGAATGGCCATTGAACTTGAAATTAATCAAGAAGAATCGATCAAGAAAAGACTCGCAATGCTTGAGAAACTCGATGAAGAAAGACTAAGTGTAATATGGACAATTGAAGCAATACAAGCTAGAAGAAAAGCTTATCACGATCGCAAACAGGTCAAGAAAAACAAAGCGTATTACAAAGTAGGAGATCTTGTATTATGGTATCGTGGCAATATGGATAAACTTGGAGGAAAACTCGTTCATCAATGGGAAGGACCATTCAAGATTACGAGTATACAAATCCCAAGAACAGCAAAACTTGTAACTTTAGATAATGAAAAATTGCAAGTCATTAACTTGAACAAATTGAAGATTTACAAGCAACCACAAGTGCTTCACACTATGGTGGAATACCAAAAATTTCAAGAGAAAACATTCAGAGAAATCAACGAAAACACATTCAAATGCATGCAAACACTTAGAGAAAATTTGCCTCAACAAGAATGGGACCTAACCCTAATCTTGGCGGCTGTGAGCCGGGATCAGGAAAAAGGGAGCCCACTAGGGGCAAACAGTGACAAGACTGTAGCGATTCTTGGTCTGGTGAAAGCATAGCTTCAATGAGGACTAGAGTTGGGACAAGGGCTTCATGCTGTCCATGGGAAGAGGAAGAACCGATAGAACTCTCCGACGAGGAGAATAAGGTATGCACGGTTTTCCAAGTGGGCAATCCGGTATGGTCTCGTGATGAGACTCTTGATGCATGGTTGCGAAAGCATCAACTCTATGGCTTTTCGGTCCTGATGACAGCTACGACAAGCACCGACCAGCAGGGAATCGAGAGGAAGATTATCGATTTTGCGCACGGAAAAATCACGATTGAAGAAGAAGACTTCGCCAAAGCTCTTTAGCTACCAAACAGGGGAAAGCAAGTGACAGCTCCGCGAGACAGAGCCATTGATCCGGAGATCATGAAGTGTGCAGCAAATTACAAGACAGCAGCGTCTCTACAGCTCTCCAATGTGAAGGAAAAATTCTGAGGGATTTTTAAATTCCTTCTCGCAACATTGGAATTCCAACGCACGGCGACATCAGTGAGCAAGAACATTGCCTTCATCTACGAGGACCTGAACAATGGAGTTCAGGTCGACTTGGGAGTATATGTTTACACCAAGTTCCATAAGGAACTCTCACAGGTTTACAATACGCTGGAGAGTAAGAAGAAAATTACAACAACGTTGTTCCTGTATATTGAGGCTTTGTTAGTCAACAATGACAGAGCAATGGTGATCGTCCCTCACGCCCAGGTGAGGGCAGTGAAGGAGAAGCATGACCATAGCAACGGGAGTGAGGCACAGGAAAAAGAGGATGAGGAGCAAGACGACCAAGAGGAGGCGCAGGAAAAAAGAGTGGAAGTACAGGATGAACAAGGAGAATTCCAGAAGGAAACTCCAAAGGAGCAGAGACTTGTGGAGCGTGAGAACATGCAGGAGGAACTACCCCATGTCGAAGAAAACCCAGAGGGTCACATGCAGGAAATTCCACCGCCAGAGATACACACTCAAGACGAAAGCACTCAAATCGACAAAGCTGATCCGAAGCAGCTCCCTGAAGCTCAAGTTTGCAGTCTTGAGTCAGCAACACAGGACTGTAACCTTGAGCCCGAAACAGTTGTGATAACCGCCACGGCCAAGGACAACGACAAGGGTTTCGACGAAGCAAGTCACGAGCTCTCACCAATCGACGAAGCTGGCAAGATGGACAACCGTGGACAGCAGGATGGAGCAGAGCGACACCTCCACAACTGCCCTCCACGCCACTACACACTGGAGAAATGAGGCCGCAAGGAGCAGGATCGCAGCAGTCATGGCAACAAGCTCCCCCACAACTTCCTGCAGCAGTATCATGACTCAAAGCTTGCCGTGTACACTCGCGAAGGCATCGAAAGCTTCTACAAGAAGACGTTCATCAAGCCGATGGAGCAGCACCTTTCCAAGCTTGAGGATGGATTTAAGCAGCTGAACGCCGCCATCAAGAGCATTCGCAGTCATGGAATCCCGACTTCGAAATCCTGTAAGGAATCTTTTGATCTTGCGCAGTAGTACGAGCAGGAAAATGCAAGGCTCAACAAGGAGCTGCTCGCAGCAAAAGAAAGAATTCGCGCACTCGAGGAAGCAGCTCAGACTTATGACGAGGAGGAAGAGGAGGAGGAACCGCATGAGGGAATGGCTACCCACGATGCAGTGATGGAGCAGTGACTGTGGGACGCAGCACAAGGCAGTCGTGGGAGAGTGGAGAAGGGAGAAAAAAAGACAAGCTCGAGGATTCAAGCTTAGGAAAGTAAACTTGAGAGGTTCAAGGTTAGGACTATATTCCTAACCTTGACGTGAGCAGTAGCGATTATAAAAGTAGGACTTAGAATGTTTTTAGACTTATCCCTAATACAAAATACATTGCAATACATTGTCTTTCTACCTATCTCTTCAGCTCTTCACAGCAATGTCTTACTTACCCACCGCCTTCAAGGGATCAAAGGCGTGGGACTAGCACCTTCAAGCACATGTTCACAGTCTCTACTTGGCTTGGCACAAGCAGGTAAGTGCACTCTTTTCGTAGTGTAGTTTTAGTTTTAGGGACTAGATTAGATTTGAAACTCCTAGGAAAATCTCGTGTGGACGTTTTCCTCCCAGTTTAGAGATTCTAGGAGTTTTCACGATCCTTTTTGCTCATCATGATTATTTCGCTGTCATTATTTAGGCAAAAAATCTGAGCAAACTGGGTGAGTCCAAAGGGATGAACTTGTTGCATTGAGTACTACTTCTACATAAATTGGATCCCTTGCTCAATTGATATTTCTCCTTCGAGCAGCTCCACATAGGCAAGTAACTTAAAAGCATTAAGCCAAAACTTGTCATAGACACAAGCTCTCTAAATAGCTTTACTTGACTATAATCTAGCTCATTATCACCAGATGAGATTTCCTCCATATGCTCGTCTTGCTAGGCATTTTTGTTGTCTGTAGAGACTTTAGGCAAAACACTTGGTGTAAGGCAACTGGGAGATGTAGTGCAATGCCAACAGAGGTTCCCAAAAGAAATTTTGCATCGATGATGCTTCAAAAGTGGAGTCAATAGCATGTGGCGGTGGTATGAGGACAAAATCACTTTGCCCAATCGAAAGTATGCTCAACCTAGTAGGTGGTAATGATGGCATTTGCACTTATGTGGCCATAAGTGAAGTTTTAGCTATCATACATTACTTTGGAATTAAGTTTGGAGTGTCAACGCATTTTGGCAAAGGTATAGGAGTAGAGTGAAAGGGAAAGAGCAAAAAAAAAAAGAAACTCCCTAGCCATCTTTAAATTACTTAAGTCACCTTGTCTTACTGCATTAGCCTTAAGCTTTGTCCTCTTACCTTTGTTTACTTTTGTATGCAAATGTATTATGGAAATGTATTTTCTTTGTTAGCCTAGTAATCTCTACTCATTAATCCTCATGGTTTGTTGGCAGAGTTTATAGAATGGGGCAAGAAAAATATAGATGTTACTTTTAGAGTATCTGTCAAGTATTGTCTAGAGAAAATTTCTATAAGCCATACTAGTAAGATTTTGAGGGAAAGTCTGCTCCAAAAAAAAAAAAATCTGTGTAATGTATCTCTTGATTGCTTTGCTTGGAACTTCTCCATCAAAGAAAGCACTTAGATATAAGGGTTTCTTTCGCATAAAGATAAATCTTTTCTAAAGGATATATATTTTCCCTCTCTTTTAAATGAAAAAATCCTTATCTAAGCTTATCAGAAAGACTACTCCTTCTATCCAATTCCACTAATCTAACTTTATAAAGAGATAGAAAAGTTTGGAAATAAGATCTGAATGATCTTAATATCCTCTCCATCCCTTTGGAAGCCAATCTTATAGAATTCTAAAATTGAAGAATTAATTTGCCTTTTTATGATTTTACAAATTTTAATGTCATTTTTTAGAATTTTTCTAAACCCCTATCCTTCATCTAGTTGGCCACCCTATCTATGCACTTAGGTAGCTCATCACAATGAATCCCTGTGAAGGCTTCATCCATGAGCTTATCCATATCACACCCTATATCCCTACTATACATATACATTTAGAACCCCCTATAGCCCCCCCCCCCCCTTGAGGAACACATGTTCTGGGCTTTCACCCCAAGCCTCCCTTAGTATCAGGAGTTAGTCTCTATGACAAGCTTGTAACTTACTAAATATAGAATGGTGCTAAATTGCGAATTTGAACACGGGACAAACACCATTGTGTTCAGGCCAATCTTTACATTCCGTAGATATGCTAAATGAACAAATCTAGACAATTTCTATAAATAGCATTTAGGACCAAAATGAGACTAACACAAAGGGCATGATAGCGAGGGTGTTTGGCAGACACGGTAAACTATCATCCAGCAATATTGAGGGACCAATTTCAATATGCAAGGGTTTTTGTTAAGCCAGTGCAAGATAGAGCAAAAGAAAACTAAGAGCCAGGCCGAGTATGCTCAACTAGAAACACATAGGAGTTCCTACCTTATGTCCATCTGGCTAAATACAGATGTTAAGCCCAATAAATTAACATTTGAACAATAGAGGCTGATAAAGGGAACCAGCAATTCTAACTTTCTGCCATCGACCAATAGGGGGGACGAACCACCGCCTTAGCACTCTCGACTAGCTCGATCTTATGTTCTATCGGTCGTGCAACGGGTAACCCCACCGGTAACTCCTCTGGCATGGTATTTTGAAATTGATCCAACACCCGCTAAATTACTAAAGGTATTTCTTTTGTTCCCACCTTTTTATCACTCTTCATTAAGAGTAAGCACAAAAATGTTGTCTTGGTTTCTTTAGTGAGTTGTCTTCTTATGGACACTAGGTTCAAGCAGGATTTTTTGGCCTTACTTTGCCTTACCTTTAAATCCTAGACCTCCACCCTAGATCATTCTCCTCAGGCATTCACTAATACCACAAAGTTCCTACCGTGTTCATGTAGAGTTACCACAAACCAATTAAATCAATCCATCCCGAAGATTATGTTAAATCCTACCATGTCTAACACGATGAAATTTATATATACTTTCTATGTCCCTACTTCGACTCTTGCTTATCGAAGTACCTCATCGGTGTTTTAGCTACCTTGAACAAACTCTGTAGTCCTTAGTTCACCCAACCACTGCACCATTAGTCCTCCTTACTAGACTATGTTTGCAACCACAAAATTATCTGAAGCACCCGTGTCAATAAAGATCTTAATAAAATTACTTTCGAGCTTCCCTTGAAGGGGTGGTAGATGTCTCGAACGACTCTTTACCAAAGTTGCTCATGTAATAAGTAACTTTGAGTAAGGATTGGATCACATACCTCAATTTGGATTTCACTTGACTTCATGGCCATATTGACTCTGGCCTTTTTTGGGTAGGGACATTCCCTCGAAAAGTGTTTTGCTTCACCGCTGTTGAAGCATATATTGTTTCTCACACTACTAGCAAACTTGATTTTTTTATCCGTGGGTTTATCCCTTTTTGCTTAACTCCCCCATGTACTTGCTTGTTAGCCATTAAATCTGCCTTTTCGAACCCTGAGGCTCATTCTTAAAGAAACTCTTCTTGAATTTCCTTTTGCCATATATCCCCTTTGGTTTGGCCCCTTTGCTAAATATGGACCTTGACCCCATTGTGTTTCTCTTTTGCAGATTATCATTGAAATGCACTTTGATACCTACATTCAATGCTTCTTTGTAATTGGTTGGGTTCTAATGCATCACTTCACCTCGAGCCCAAGTCTACAAACTTGATATGAAGGCATGGAATGCATCCATGTTGCCCATATCTATGACAAGGATCCTCTTCGCCATAAATGCATTCACATACTCTTGAATGGTTCTTGCCTACTTTAGTCTGCTCAACTCATCCCTTAAGTGTAAAGTAGCATTCGGAAGAATGTAGGTTGTGTAAATCCTCATCTCATCATTTCCCAAGTGGTCACTAGTCCTTCGTTGGCCTTTGTTGTTCTCCACCAAGACTTAGCATTATCTGCCAAGTATGGTTTTGCACATGGGACTTTCTCTGAGCTCAATAACCATAACACTTAGAAGTAATCCTCTATATCATAAAACCAATCCTCCACCACCTTATAGTCATTTACTCCTTCAAAGATCGGTTGGGGCTTTTTTTTGTACTTGGGAACTGCTTAGGGGACTGATTCCACTTTGGTTTGTTTGATCTTGTTCAGTTCTACTTCAACCCCCACCAAAGGGTCCATACCTTCTACGCTGCCAACCTCTACATTCTTTTGTTTTTTCTTTCGCTTCTTATCACACTTTAGCTTGCATACAAGGGTCTCTAGTAGGGTATTAATCTATGCCAATTGTCCTTTTAAAATGTTTAATCAAGCCTTGGACAACCGAACCTCTTCACCGGACTCTTATTTAGAAGATTCCTCACTAAAGTCCTCCTCGTGCAAGGATTCTTCATCCATAGCTTTTTGTTCGATTAGAGGCTCTAGCTCTAAAGGAGGTTCTATCTCCACCTTGGTTCTCTTATGCCCTACCTTAGCCATCTCCAGCAATCCACCTTTATGCTTTGTTAAAATTAAGGAAAAGGCTCTGATACCAAATTGTAAGTTATAAATTTTTCTTTTCCAATTTGCTAACTTACCTCATCTATCCGATTACCATCAATTAAGTTCCCTCACTAAGGTTTCCACTTATTGTACCAACTCTTACTTGGTCCTACTTGGTCTTACTTGGTTTCAATCATTCACTACACGAAGAATGGAGTGTTAACCATCCATCCACGGATTCCCAAATTCTCTCTTAATCCCCCTCCCTAGGTTAAATTGGACTTAAGGTTTGGCTATACTCCCCGTAAGCATAAACAGCTAAGCACACCCAGCTATAAGCTTCTGAATTTGGACTTCCCAAGAGGTCACCTAACTCAGTATTATTCAAACCCAAGGATGTTTAACCCCAAAATCCCAAAACCATTAACCGATTGGAAAAGGGGGTGCACTTTTGTTCATAGGCCCTTTCTCTTTATATTTGAACCCCTATAGATTATCTCTTGAGTCGTTCCCTTTAGTTACTTACACCAGCCTCTAGATCCTAACACCCCTTGGTATAACAACACTTGATCATGGGACCCTCTAAATCCCAAACTTTGGGTGCAACATTTGCTTTGGGACATTGGGGGGAAACACCGTGGCCTAACAGCCTAATATAAGTACCCCTACTCCCCCACTTCCATCCTGAAGGATAGGCCCAAGCCCTTAGGAAGGGCAAGGACTAATGAGCCTCAAGATACTCAAATGGGGCATCACTCCACATGAGCCAAGAGCACTGCAGTTAGTTTCCCTTTCAAGAATGGGAGCTACTCTTGAGCACTTCCTTGGTTGGCCTTTCTAGCACCACCCGAGTCCATGCTCACTCCCACCCAAGGCCTTGGACTCTCAGACCCGATCTCGGACTTTGTCTCGGACTCGATCTCAGACTCGATCTCGAACTCGGTTTCTTTCAAGGACCCTTCAGCTTATAACACCTCAGGGAGTTGGTTCCTTATAACTAGTTACTACCGACATTTCCAGCATAAGTTTGTGGAGGTGGCTATTCCTTTGACACGACTGTTATGTAAGAACATGGCATTCAAGTGGAAGAAGCCATAAGAGGAGAGTTTTGTGGCACTGAAATAAACTTTGAAGGAAAGCGCCATTTGCAAGGATATCAGAAAATTCAACTCTGATCTCAAACAAGCTTGGCAACAAGGCAAATTAGAGGGCAAGGAGACGGTTCTTCACATGATGCAGGATTTGCTGCAGGGAATAACTAAGAAAAAACAAGGAATGAGGTATTTTTTTATTTATTCAAAGTTTTTTCCTTACACTCTTAATAGGTACCATGTTTGTCAACAACAAAGCGTGACATGAGAACAAACTTTAGATACACAACAAGTTTGCAATCTGAGATATTTTTGAACCTTTCTAAGGTTTACAAGTTCAAGATGGAGAGTTTACAGCTCAAGCTAGGGAGTGTGCCTGTTTTGATTGTAGAAGACGAAACAGTTATTAAAAGGATGATCAAATGGATTGCTCGTGATGATGCTTTGCTCAGGTTTTGTGGAAAGAAGGGCAAGGGTCACAAGTGTGTGAATGGTTTTGTTGTGAAGGTTGGGAATGGAGAAGCAGGTTATGAACAGATCACCTAGGCTTTTCTGGACAACGAGAAAGCTCACTATACACTAGTGTTGATGGTTAATCCATTGCACAGACAGTTGTTGTGCTTGGTTCTCTCTATTCATCTTATTTGCAATCGGTTTACAGCTTCAGATGTTCGACAACAATGGAACTCGATCCATCAAATATGGGGACAGCACCTTCACAATGTTGTTGGCCCCCTGATTGGCCATTCATTAGATGGAGATCAGAGAAGGTGTAAACTAATGCTTGAAGACATGAGTCTGGGGGATACAACAATAGGAACTTACTCTGTACCTTGGTCAGGGTGGCTATTCTCTGGAAGGTGGAACTCAATAGGAAACCTTTTGATACATGATCAAGACTATGTGCATAATGGGAAGAAGCTGATCAATCCATTGCATAGTGCAATAAAACAACTGTTTCTGAGGGATGAGTTTGTGCATTTGAATGACATTTGGGAAGTTTTCGAAAACTTTCATGGTAAACACGGACTGCAACTCGGGGATGTTGTGCACTCTGATAGACAAAATTGGGGTGCTGCTTAGCGACTTTGTAGCAGGCCAGTGCAAGTTTGTCTTTAGATTATGCGAGAAACAACATACAGAAAACCTTCACGTATGCTGGGAACCGAAACTTATTTTGCTGTGGTGGCATCATATATTGATATCTTTTTGCACTTGTACTTGAGCCTTGGAGAGTGAGTGAGAGTTACATCAATGGTGTCCTTCTTCTTTCATTTATGGAGGTTGTGGATTCTGAAGGAAAGAAAGTGGAACCTAAAACACAACTTCATCAGCAAGGAAACCTTCTTGGACATTCAATTATCATGTCACTTTGTCGTCCTTCTAATCAGGTATGTTTCATATATATTTTTCTTTTGTTAATTTTGCTTTTGAGATAGATATTTCCAGGATCACCATTCACATTTGCCAGTGCCAATTAATAGAACCGGTTTTGACATTTGTGAGAACTTTTTCTCCAAAATAGGAGGAATGATTGGGAATGAATAGTGTTATGATGGAGTTGATGTTGTTCATAGTGCGACTAGTATGAACATGCTAGCAGAATGCGAGGCAGCAGGTATATTGTTTTTCTCTAAAACTCATAGGAAATAGGAAAATATTTGGGAAAAGATAGAGCATGAAGGGAAGAGAGTAGTAGCAGACTTAGGGGATTACAGTTCGGTGGAGACAGATGCTTTGATAGTTAATGAGTTGATTCAGGGTAAAGCCAAAGCACAAGAACTTCTTCATGGCCTTGGATATCTGGAAAAGATTGGTGGGATAAACTTGAAGATTTTGAGGATTTTCACAAGGTTTCAGAAAATTCCAGAGAGCATGATATAGTCAATCAGTTTGAAGAGGAACATATAGTAGGAGAAGAAGCTACTGAAGAAGCTACTGAAGCAGCAAGTGAACTGAGGCATACTTTTGATGCTGTTCTGGATCATATTGAAGATTCTGAGTCATTAAAAGTGGAAGCAACAATTTTGGTTGACAGGAAGAAAATCTGCAAGTCAACCATCGTTTCTCAGCTAAATTGAAATCCATTTTTCTCCAAAGACTGGTTCACACGGGTTAAGAATAACTTGACAGTTTATGAACCAGGAAGAAATCTCAATGCACAAACAGCTCTTCCCGTTGGGAGTGATTGTGTATTGTGGTTCGAAGAACAGGAAGGAAGTCATTTGAAGTTTGTTTAGTATGTTGGTCGAATTCTTTCCATGAGGATAAAAGTGAACAATACCTAGAGGGACACAAGGGAAGTGATTAAATTAACCAATCTTTTAGTTGATTCTACTGATTTTCAAATTAACCTATGCTACTATAGGGAATGTGATGCTCCTGAAGCTGATGACGAAGGGAATTCATGGTATACATACAACCTTCCTGATAATATGCTAGTGGAACTGACAAATTTGATTGCTTTGGCATCATTATCATATCATCTAGAAGTTGAGAGATATTCGCTTCTACAACATGATAGGGAAGTTTTTGATAATTTCATCAAAGATAAAAGCAGGAATATCAATTGTCGTAGAAGGGTGAAATAATTTTTTTTATTAATGGAAATATATATATATATATGCTTTATGCAAAAATAACCAGAATATTCCATGTATATATAAGAATTGAGGGTTTATTTAAGATTTGAAAAAATGCGTATATGTAAAGGTATGGGGCAAATTATGAACAACAGAAAAAGTATACTAGGGCCCGTATTCTAAACTTCCAGAATGCAGATGATATATAATGCTTATAAAGAGTGAGCTTCCAGGATGCTTGACACCAAACCACGTCTTGCTCTGGATTGTTCAAGAAGCCCACGAGTGCACTCGGCTGGTGGATGAAAAGATGCAGAAACCTCTCTTGGGGCTCCATTGCAACGTTTCTGAGGTACTATGAAAGAGCAGATGATTTATCAACCAGTTTGGTTTAAGAACTCAGAGTAGTTCAACAAGAATAACTTTTTAAAACTTCTAATGCCACAAACATGCATCACATTTTACTGAGTACAAGCGGCACTCCATGCATAGGCTTCAAGCCAAACTTCGTCACAGGATTATGGCGGTAGTTCGGTGAAAGCCGGAACAAGAATCGCTGTAGTATCATAGCCAGAATGACTTTGGCTTCGATCATCGCAAACGCCTGGCCCACACACACCCGCGGCCCAAACGAAAACGGCATGAAAGCATTGGGATGCTTGCACGCACTTGAGATCCCATCTTTGAAGCGATCCGGATTGAATTGGCCTGCATCTTCTCCCCAGAGCTCCTTATCCTGATGCAATCCAATGATTGGAAACGACACAGATACTCCTTTTGGAACGTGTAAATCTTGCAGCCAAGACTCCTCCACACACTCCCTGGTCATCTCGATGGCTGGTGGATACAGACGCAGAGTTTCGTAAAGGATCATTCCCACCTGTTCAAGAATCAAGAAGTTAAGTTTTGGAATTAGGAGATATTGATCGACTTACGAGCTTGAGCCTGCTGACACTCTCGCCATCAGGAATCTCATTGCCACATACTTCGTGTACCTCAGCACGGGCTCGTTCTTGCCATTCAGGATAGCCTCCCAGTAGCATCAAAGTCCAGGTTAGTAAGGTGGCTGTGGTCTCATGCCCCGCAATGTAGAATGTCTTGCATTCCTCTATCAGATCCCTGCTTGTGAAATTACTGCTGCTGTCACACTCCTTTAGCATCAGTCCGAGTAAGTCATTCCCGTATGTATTGCTCCCCCCTGACTTCACTGAGTTCCGACGCTCGTCTATGATCCCAGTGATCACAGAATCCAACTCCTGATGAAGCTTCCACAGTTGGAGGTTGATTGGAAGTGGGAGAAACCTGTAAGCAAGTGAATATGATTCAGTTCAATAGATGATCCAGCATACCTGAAGCCTGGAATCCACGAAAAGCTGACGAGTTTGGGCAGTAGCTCTGGGATTTTCTTAGACAATATCTCGAAAACTCTCTGGCCT